>NC_136632.1:18664367-18736867 GCF_933228915.1 Telmatherina bonti | reverse complement strand
TGTGTTCCTCTACACCAGGGATTCTCAAACCTTTTGAACCACAACCCTCAGGATAACTAATGTTAGCAATCTCCACCCCTACAAGTAAGTGATTAATTGTGTAATATATCAAATGGATCATCCTGCAGCCATCCTATGAATAGGCGGCTCTTAAACTATCAGAATATTCTTAAATTAGGAAGATAAAGTGGTTTTTAGTGGTTTTGATTCACTGTTGTGATAAGGTGCCCGTACGCTCAAAATCAACTTCTCCAGCAGACATGAAGCCAAATACAGGTTTTTAACATGACTCCTGAAATGATCTCATGGACCCCAGTTTGACCCCAGATGTGACAAAACCATTCAGAATAAACCCTCGTGTCTGAATTTTACTAGCAGGTTGAATTTTTGGAAACCGTTCCTGTGCACATTTAAACTAAAACTTTTTGACCCAAATGAGACAATGTGGAGAAAGAGGAGTGCTGATTTTTATGTGTGGTGCCACTATGCTACCAGCTGAAAGACATTTACCAACTCAACAAATGAAAGGCATTTCTATTTCCGACAAGTAGGTCACTGGTCTTTGTGAGCCAAGTTCTGTACCACTGCCACATGAAGTTTGGAATCACAGCCTGGAAATCATCAGGAGCTTCTCTGAAATGAGAGCTAACAATATCGACTCGTTGCTCCACAGAAACCGGAAGCAGCATCTGCCACACAACTTGCATTCACTGGTCACTTTATTAGGTACACCAGTTCAATTGCTTGTTCACACATATCGCTAATAAGTCAATCGTATGGCAGCAACTCTGAATTTTGGGATGTGGACATGGTCGACGTGACTTGCAGAGGTTCAAATGAGGATAGAAGGGGAATTAAGAGACCTTGAACTTGGCACTGCTGTTGGTGCCAGACAGGCTGGCCTGAGTATTTCAGAAAAATCTGATCTACTGGGATTTTCACACACAAAAATCTCTGGGGTTTACAGAGAATGATCTGAAAAAGATAAACTAACCAGCAAGTAGCAGTTGTCTGGATTAAAATCTGTTGCTGATGTCAGAGCAGAATGGGCAGAGTGGTTGGAGATGGTAGAAAAGCAATGAAAAGCCTGGTCCAGGCCAAAGTATGTAGAACACACATGACAACCAACCTTGAAGCAGATGGGCTACAGCTAAAGCTAGAATTCACAGATTCATAAAAATTGGACAATATAAAACTGGAAAAATGTTGCCCGGTCTCATAAATCTCCTTTTCAGCTACCACTTTCAAATGGTAGGGTCAGAGTTTGAAAAAAGTGACATAAAAAAAGCCTCCATTATGTCCGTCCAGGCTACTGCTGAGGTTGGAATTGTGTGGAGGATATTTTCTTGGCAAACTTGGGGCCCTTGGTACCCATTAAGTCAACAAAATACCCAAGTATTGTTACTGACCATGTCTGTCCCTTTACAACCGCAGCGTACTGTCAGCTGATGGCTACTTCCAACAGGATAATGCACCATGTCACAAATCTCAGATAACCTCCAACTGGTTTCTTCAATATGGCAATAAGGTCAATGTACTCCAATGGCCTCCACAGTCACCAGGTCTTAATCCAATAGAGCATCTTTGGGATGTGGTGGAACAGGAGATTCTCATCATGGATGTGCAGACAAGAAATCTGGAGCAACTCTGTGATGCCATCATGTCAAAATGGAGTAAAAATCTTTGCGGAATATTTCTAACACTTTATTGAATCTATCTCGAAGAATTTAGGCAGTTCTGAAGTCAAAACAAGATTCAAGATTCCTTTATTTGTCCAGTAGCAGGAAAATTTACGGCGGAAAAAAAAAAAAAAACACAGGACAAAGCAATCAGAAGGGTTAGGCATTGAATAAATTAAGATATAATGATAAATAAAGAATATAAAAAATAGATAAATAATATAAAAGAAATCCAGATAATAGTTTCAACTGTAAGTGTACCTGTACATATACAGACTGTGCCTGAAAAACCAGTTCAAACCTGGTAGTAGTCCAGTTCTCAACATACCTGTCAAAGGCAAGCAAACATAATTACTTTCCGTGTTTTTAATGTATTCATTATTATTGTCAGCTGAAGGAAATAATTCTCATGTGAGATGTTTTACTGAGTTTCTCTGCTAATTCAGAGCATGAGACAACTAATGTCACGCTGCACCAAAACTAGTCCAACTGCTGCTCTACGCAAAGAACCCTGCAACATCACACGATTCTATTTCTGTCCTAAGGGTGCTTTATTAGGTTTTTGCCATTTTCTTCATCTGTAATCATCGTCTGCACGCTTAGATATTATATTTTGAGCTCAAATTCCTGTATATACAGTATATGCTCCAGACTCAGTTGACCCTTTGTGTGATGGCTAAAAAGGTCTGAGAAGCATTTCAAGGCAACATTGATACCAAGCAAAATGTTTTTTACCCCAAACTCTCCAAAAAATTACTTCCATATGAAAAAACAGAGACATGACTGAAAAATACTCACAGAAGAAATTTAAACTTAAAGGTGGTGGTTTAGGCCCTGATTTTAAAGATACAATCCGTAACTTTTTGAGCTTAAAACTCTGCATCCAGGACTTGTTCGATGACACAGTGACATCTATCATGTGCATTTCTAGAGCAGTTTTCCCAAGGCTGAGAAACCGCTCTATAGTACTTTTACATCCGGGATGCAACACAGCGTTTTGTTTTGCAGTATAATGAAGTACTAGCTGTTTCGAACACTCAATGTCGCTCATTCAGCAGAGAAATGCAAGAAGATTAAAAGAGAGAAAGCGACAAAACAAGAGTTAACATAAGATCGTCTTTTTTAACAGGTCAGGTAGGATGCAAGATGGATGCTGAATTAGCTGTCGATAGGGGTAGTGTGTCGGGGAAAATGGCAAAAACTGGCCAAACAAACATGAACATCAGACTGTTAAAGAGAAATAAACAAAAGCAAAACAAAAATTAGGAATGCTTAAATTAAAAAAAAAAAGGCTAATTGTGGACTAAAATACCAAATCAAAGCCTGTTAACTTGTCCACGCGTACCACAACTAGATTATCCAAAAATTTTCCCATTTGACATAATCACCATTAAATAAAATGTATTTGCAATGAGTTCAACTATCATTACATATAGATTATGTCCTGTTGAAAATGTTAGAGGTGGCTGTTCAGATCAGCCAAAACAGACACACACATCCTGTTAGGTATTGAACAGTAGCATTACAGTCTGCCTTGTCTTTCAGCTTAATATTTATGCTGTATACTATATACAGTAGGTGTTTTTTTATATTGTGGCACAGGTATTGATTTTCCAAATTTCCAAATTAATGATTGAAGTTGAATTTCGCTTGGATTTACATTTATCATCAGATGGTACCTTTAAAATATGGATGCATCGCTCTCAAAATTTGCCAGAAATAGTTTGCTATTTATATCCACTGCCACAAGGACAATTTGATCGCTTTCATACTGCACCTGTTTTGCAAGGTCAATTCACTGAGGCTCTTTTCACACAATGATTGTGACTTATCAGTGCAAAATAAAGGCATCCTTGTCCAGCCTCCACTGATTCCTTTAGGTAATTCACACTCTCCACGTGTACTTTCACACAACAGGTTGAAAAAGTAGAATAGTCTGAATGACAACATTGTTGCTGGTGAGAGCAGCTTGTTCTGTTGTTCCAGGTTTCCCTAACACACACACACACACACACACACACGCACACACCACACACACACACACACACACATGCAAGACAATCTGACTTTGGTAGTCATACTACACTGGATCAGTTTGAGGGTTGTTAAACTGCTAGCCAAGGCTGACCTACACTCATATGGACAATTTCAGGCAGAAGCTAACAAGCCTTGGCTCTGACCCCAGTCATGTTGCTGAAAGTTTTTGTGTTAAAACATGAACAAACGCAACATTAACCATCTAGATAGTGGGAATGCAGCATCAAATATTCCTTTAAGAATACATTTTTGTCCTTTACTCTTCAATTTTAGACATGTCCAAGTACATGTGATGCTCTTTTAAACACAAAAACAATCATCCATGATCTTCCTGTGTGCTCCAGATGTGTCATTCAGATGTAAACTGGCATCCAATTTGCATCAAATTTATTAACATATGTCAATGAGATCCAGGAGGCTAGTGGTGATCCCATAACTCCAAAGTCTAGGCCCTGACTCAGTCAGGAGGATCACAGAGTACATCCAGAATTTGTGAGGGAAGAGGATGAAAAAGCTAGTTGAAGGTCCGGACCTCAATCCAGCTGAACCCTTGTGGTATCAGCTGGGAGGTGCTGTACACGTGTGACCAATACAACCACACTGGTTGACCTTCTACATCTCCTGGTTGAAGAATGGGATGCCATCCCACAGCAAGATGTGACTATCATGTGGAGGAGGTGTCAGGCTGCTGTTCTGTATGAATCTTTCATCCCTGCCATTCCTGAACATTTAAATTTAATAAAGTGTAAAAATGGACAGCACTTGTAGTTTTTTCTTATTACTGTGCAAATCTGTAATTATCGAATTCAACTCCCTGTTAAGCTCTGTAATTCATTCATTCATTTTGTGAACCGTTTAGTCCAATTAAGGGTTGCAAGGAAGCTGGAGCCAATCCCAGCAATTAGCAGGCGAGAGGCAGGGTACACCCTGGACAGGCAACCAGTCCATCACGATCAACCAATACTTAATTTGGTGCCTTTCAGAAGAACAACCAGAGTTAAGAGCAAAGCTTCATTCCTGCTGATCCCATCTAACACAATCCATTTGTTTCAAAAGAATAAAGTTTAAATAGGAAAAATAAATCAACCCTATATGAAAATAAACAAATTTTTTTTTTTTTTTTTTAAATTAAATTTTTTGCTCTTAAACTGAGATAGTATAAGTGAAGGTAGAGGCTAACTGCATATAAAGGAAATAACATTTCTCAGCCTGATGCAAAGGGAGAAAATTTTCAGACCAACGTCAGCTTCCGTCTTCTATTGTGTAAATATAGGAAAGGGAAGTGACAGAGAACGGTTGATCTTATCAATATGTAAGCATTTCATTTGTCATAGATGGACTTTATCAGCGTGGCATCTTGATTCAGTCTAGTTACATATTGAAAAAAAAACAACTAAATATGTGGCTTGATCCTCTGCAAATTAAGCATTTAAGCAGGACAATTGTCCTATACCTTATAGGACATATTTTGTTATTTTTGTTTATTGTCTATCAGTTTATAAAGCATGTATGGAACCTTCTTCATATGAGCATTATTTTACGGTCTGGTATCGGAGGGAATAAATGTTAAGAAATGCCTATACATATTCTTAAATAGTTGATTTTTAGATTAGGTTCTTTAGCACAGAGAGGAGGTTTCATGTTAGCAGGTCTATACCAAGCAAATAGAAACATTGAGATTTATAATGGCTGAATACACAGGCAATCAAGATTTTAAAAGAATCAGCACCACCCACACTCTTCAAATGAAATATGAACTCTGCCAGGAGAAGTGCAAACAAAGGAATAAAGCAGAAACACACCTGGCGGAAATAATATATAAAAAATATAAAAGTATTTGCACTAACAATGAAATAACTATTGCATAACTAATGATTCATTTAATAACCCAATAATCTGATGAAGGTTTTTGTGGTAAGTGGATAAGATAAGATCTTAGAAAAGATATTTGACTGAATTTTCCAGGAATCAAAGGTGGGAATTCTTTACAATTACATGAAAGGAAAGAAACTCCGATGTTGGAAAGATTTGCCCGTAACGTTTGGACAATATGTATAGATCCCACAGTAGCCTGGTCTGACCTGGTTGTAACTAAGCTTTCCAACCATGTATAACACTAATTAGTATTATCAAAATATAGGGGGAAAAAAACACAAATTTCTGACTTTTTGTGCAAACGTTGTCAAAATTAGTCTTAATCCAATTCATGTTCAAAATCCAGAATGGGGCTTCTAAATGGGGAATGATGTCCTTCCTCTTATGTTTTTCAGTCTAAGTAAAGAGTTTGTTGCATCAGGACTTAATAATCAAGCTAATCATGCTGGGTATTTGAATACTTCATTCATTTTATATAATCTAATGGAAATAAGAAGCAGTTTAATACATATTTCTAAAAATAACTTAAATCGGAGGATACCTGTTAATGAGAAGTTTCCTGATGCGTTTATCAGGTTTCATTGGGAAATCCTTCCACATTTCTCTTCTTTCTCTTTAAAAACACACAGTGGGCAAATAGTTAAGCTCTCATGTCCCCGTGTCCCTCCACCCCACCCGCAAACCAACAACGTGGCCACCCGGAATGTAGACAAAGGATCCCCGTCTGTATTTTTTTTGTTATTTTAAACAAAGTATAACCTGCTTTACCCAAACATCCACATAGATAATCATTTTGATGTTTAATAGTGAGGGGAGGGGTGTTCCTTTAAAATGAACTGAATTCACAGCTCTAAAACAATCCAACAGTATATTGTTTTTGTCTGTTTAGAGTAGTTTAGGTACAGAGGGAGAAAAGGAGGTAGAGAATATGGTATAAGGAGCCCCCAGCAGCGCTGTAACACGACGCTTCTTGAGTTGAGTTGCCATCATTACATGGCACATGGAAATTTCCACTCAGGCTTCTTGCTTGTTAAATGGGAAGGGTCTTCTACTCTTGTTTTTCAGTAGTCCGCCTCTTCCTCTGCCCGCAGCAGTTGTCCGCCACTCTGTCACGTTAGGTAAGACCTTCAAATTAACTTTTTAATCGTTGCTTTTCTGCTTTTAACCCTGCAGGCTGTGATTATCTGGTTAATTTCGACCACCATGTTTGATGGTGTGGAAGCGGGCGGTTTGATTTCGGTGATTCCTGCCGCTGGAGCAGGCGGCATGGGAGCTGCTGCTGTACTCAGAAAATGAGATAAACTAAATAGAAGATTCATTTCTTTGTGCATTTATTATTTTAAAGGCTTCATTTCTTTTTTTAAAAGCTTAATCTTTCTACTTAACATAGGATATAGTTGTATTCTGCTGCTTTGTGAGCGGGCTGGTACCGCTGGGTGTACCACGCGCCTTTATTTATATGACAAAATTATTTATCCCTTTATCTTTAGCATTATCATTCTCCAGCTTGAAGTAAATATATGTTTCCTCAGCCACCAGTTGATCTCATAAGCTGGAACTGGGTTCCCTATGGCCGCTGGTAGTGCAGTCATGCTGTAGTAGGCCTTTCTCTTTCTGCGTTTGCTGAAATGTAAAAAGGGAAAGATTTTAACACAAAGACCTTCAATATTTGCATCATGTGGCTGTTTGTGTTCCGCATGGTGCATATAAAGTTCAGCTACCGTATGCATGATCGGGACAAATTAATACAAGGATAACCTGATTAGGAGGAAATAAAGAAAACAGGAACCCTGGTTTATGTAACAGCAGACAGACAATAACAGGCTGATCGTGGCCTGCAGAGACCACTAAGAGATAATAAATGTGTTGTGACTACACTCACAGTTTCCAACTGTTGCCATGCTTTGATGAAAACTGTTATACAACTTATTTGAGTTAAATCCACCTCTGATTTAATTTACAAGAACAGAAAAGTTCCTTAAGAGTCCCAAGAAACAGGTTTTTCTGCCTTCAGATGTTGTATATTTGGTTTTATTTGCACCATCCTCTGTTGGATTCTGCAGCTGTTCAGCAGTCATTTAATGGAGGAAGATAAGACAGACTTGAGTGCTTTTCATACTAGTCCTAACTTGTTTTGTTCTTACCACTCTCATCCTATACTAACCCGTTTTGGTTCATTTCTTCTCTGGGTTTTTTTTTTTTTTTTTTTGGAAGTAATCTTTATTTAATCAGGGTGAAAAGTGTCTTTGAGATTGTGACTGAGCAGCACACCCTTATCTTTACAGCACAATTCAAAGTGAGGAGTCAGGGCTGGAAACAAAGCCCTCACAGGACGCAAGCATATTTTTTGTGGCAACTTCTGGAGCTGTCAGTGCCAGTCTACAAGCTAAAAATACCCAGTTGCTACTGGGTTTGTGAGTTAACATTCACAAACCCACTTTGTCTTTATGTGTTCCTTCATTACATAATAGATCGCACTTCCACAAACCCCACCTACATTCATGTTCGTGTTGGGATTTGTAATAATGCTCAAGTGGGTGTGTTTTATAGTGGCTGTAGGGATGCAGGCATGATGGTTTAGTAAAAGCTGAGCACAAACAGGAATTGAGGCAAGGGTATCACTTTGTGGCAAGCTTCTGTATTAATAAGGATTATAGACGAGATAAATAAGGTGTGTCCTAGTTGAGTAAAGTTTAAACAGCAGTCTGAAAGCTTGGACTATTTTCTTGAGGTTGAAGCATTTAAATGTTTTTTTTTTCCAGCCAGAGAGAAGTGGGCATCTGTATCATTTGGACACCAAAGTGAGTTTTACCTTTATTGCTATTTTATCCACTCTTGAGAAATCACCATCATCAGCTAGAAACTCCCCTTTTATAAGATCAACATGATCTTTTTACAGATTAATTAAACAATTAATATGTTTAGTATTAGTGGAACAACCCTTTAGTGTTCCACCTGTAGACTTTGTAATAAAGCTCTGAGAACAAACTGTTCCAGGGGCTCAATGAAGTAAATAGGAACTGGAGAGCTCCCTGAAGAAATACTACATACCTTGAAGGACTTTTTCTCTGGTTGCGTTCGTACCAAAGATAGGACCACCGAAGGGACACGCCAACGGCTGGTAGATGAATACATATTGGTACAATAGGCAACGTTGTGCTCTGCTTTCAGTCAGTTTCCTTTTTTCTGTCATGTAGCTAAAGGCTAATATTAAAAACAGCTTTCATATGGCCATTTTTATTATGATACTTTTTTTTTTTTTAAATGTGTTGTTATGAGTTATTCTGGTGTTCATGTGTTTGCCTGCCTCAGTATATGGATGCAGTTATACCACCCCAACTCGGAAAGCCTCGTCTTGCCAAGCGAATGCATCTCACCAATCTGTTTGGCAACCAGTCAGCATCATGTAAAATAGTAATGACTTACTCTTTTAAGTTTGCTTCCAACTTTGGCAGACTGAGTCATCCACCTGTCTCCTTTGAAATTTCCTTGCACATTTTCTAATATTTTCCATAAAAGACTTCCCTTTAGTTGGAAATCTGCACATAAAGTTATCCAGTGGATAACACAGAAATAAAATTGAATGAATCTGTTGTGTCACTGCCCAAAAATTATAGCCTAAAAACTCTGGAGAATACAGTAACAGGCTGTATGCATGCATGGGAGTACTCCACTACAGTTAGGTCAATACATTATTGAGAGGGGCTAGTTTGAACTTGTGTTGGCTTTAAAACACCCACAAAGACTCCCCAGTAAGTTAAAGTTACAGGTGAGGAGGGAATACCAGCACAGGTCATAACACCTGTCTCGGCTTTAGATCCTGGCTCCTCATTGGCTGTTATGGGTCCTGAATGACAAATGTAGGCCAGACCCTGCTGTGCAACTTGAGGGCTGAAGGCTTCTGGTGCTGGCTGATGTAACTTGGAGTGTGAATGAGCAAATTACTTGCACGCCAGATGTAGAGTCAGTTTCAGTCAGTGGAATGGATATCACTGACACAAAGACATAACCAGGCATGCTTTGGCACAAAGGAGACAAGCCATGGCAGTTGTCCAGAATACTGTCAACACATTACTTTCAAACCTCACAAAGCAATGAACTATAATGAAAGAAGCCACCATCTTTTACTTGCAAGACTGCATACTTTATCAAGTTTGATTGTGTACATAAGACTGGATCAAGCATAGTAATGTAATATATTTATTTTTAAACTTTGTTTGCTTACAAGACTTTTTTTTTTCAACTCTTGCAAGGAAACTATTTTGGTTTCTTTAGCGGTGGTCAGAGTTCATGGGTCACCAATGTGGAGGTTCACTGTTTTTCTGAGCATATTTTACAAAAGGAGGGTTGCAGGTTCATGCACAAAGCACGCAATTCAAGGGTACAACAGGTTGTAAAATTGCTCCAATGAAAGATAATAAAAAACAATTTTCAAAAGGAATATATGACAGAAAAACAGCTGGATTTTTTCTACAATTCATACAACTCGTCTTTATGCTAAGCTAAACTAGCTAGCTGTATCTAAATAAATATTCTTCCCAAATTTTTCTTTTCTTAATTCTATTCTATTCTATTCTACAGTCATTTAGCAGACGCTTTTATCCAAAGCGACTTACATATGAATAATAGCTTTCCTTGTCCTACTAGTTAAAAAAAAAAGTGACTTAAAAAGTAAAAAATGAGACTTAGCGCTGCAGCTAATTTAATCCTACACGCTATGTATTCAGATCTTACTGTCACAAAATGAACATTTGGAGTCATTTTAGTCCAGCTGTAACTGAATCTTGTCCGATTTGTTCCTTGAGTCAAGGTTGATACCTTGATCCGGACAAGTATTACATATTGTGGAAAAAACACGATGCTGTCGTCATTACAGCACACATGAACAGACAGATCAATACTAACTGATAAGATGAACTGGGCGGGTCTGTAAGGTTCACAAAAGGTTGTGATTACTTTCAAAAGGAACAGTATGATGTTTACCAAGGCCAGTCTTCTTTAATGTCATGTGTTAATAATGAATCAGATTTTTTTAATTTGCCCATCACACCATGTGACTTTTTATTGACGAGACAGACATCATACAAAAGTTTTCAATTCCAAACACACCTGTTACCATTTTACTATGAAAGGTTCAACCTGTGCTATACTTTTTTTTTTCTGAAGCAGCCTTTGCTGCTACTTCATTGGTCAAATAAGGGCAGTGTGCAATATTATGCATAGGGCCTAAAGGGAACATAACTTGACGTTTAACAAGCATTTGAATTTGTTATCAGTGGCCACAGTGGAAGGCGTAGAGGAAAGCTGACTGTCATGCACATGGATTGACGTAAGTTGACTGAACTTAAATGACTATCTCCTTTTTCACCCCTGATAATTGGTTTTCTGGTGGATTTGTGAAGCTATGGACATGTCTGGACATAGAAACTTGTTCTCTGATGCTGGATATGGAAGAAGTTTCTGAAGCTGTCAGATGATTTGACAATGTATGAAACTGGTTAAAAGTATTAAATGAGAGACACACCTCTTATCTAGCTGCCTTTCTCTGAGAAGTTTGAACAAAGAGGTCCTACCCTTTAACCTCTCTTTGGCGGATCATAATAGTTCTTGTGCCATTGCATCATATATCAGTCAAGTTGGATTCTTTTGATCTCTCACACACAGAACCAGTCAAACCTTTAAACACAGTCCAAACTTTTTATTGGATTTCGACTCGCATTAACTCATTGCTTTCAAATTTCCTTGAAACATTATAGTTAGCATGTTACGTAAAATGTATAGCTGCAGCACATGGAGAAAAATGATCATTTTTACGTATGAGAAATTCCTCGCAGTTGAAGGCAAAGACAATGCAGATTATCTGGAAAAACAAGTCCGACTCAAAACTTTACAAAGTCGCCATATGTTTTACGCTATTTGTCTCATACAGAAAAGTATGTTTAACTTTAAATGTGATTTTTTTACTTTGAAGGAATGATGTCTCCATTACCAGCATTTTTCCAGAGATGGCAGCATTGGTTCTTACTTTTGGTCAAGTTTGCTTCAATAATTAGAGACTAGTTTGATTTTATTAGCTGAATTAAAAAAAACATTTTTTACCAACTTAACAAATCACAGCAGTTACAAGATAAATATATGCTGTGAGTTTACATTATCCTCAACACTGGCTAATTCTGCTGTAATATATCTGCATATCCCTAATTTTTAGTTATTGCTGTCATGTTTCTGCTCATTTTTACAATTAGTCTTTGTTATGAGTTTAACCACTCAGTGTTGAGTCCTGCCAAATCCTCTCCTCCCTGAAAAAGAACCTGAAAGAGATCCAAAGCAATAAGTTCCCATTGATGGGAACGTGCCAAAGGAGACGTTCTCCCTCACATGAAATTTAAGCAAGAAACAGCCACATGTTTATATTATAAATGGAAAAGCAGTTTAAGCCTATTTTGCAGCAGGCACTTTATATCATCGTGACAGCTCCAGTTATTAATCCAAGTTGGCTCATAACAGCAAGTTTGTGGCTTTCGTGGAAGACTTGGGTTGCAATTTTCAGCTTCCATGACAGGACTTGGTTTGTGTTACTGAGTCGGTGTGCAGCAAGATGTTTTCCGTTCTTTTTTTTTTTTTTTTTCCACCTGCATAAACAAAGGCAAAGGATAGATGGTATATTATGTTTAAACTAAACCCTGAGACCCTTTATGCGGTTCTCATTTGGATTTTCTTGACTGTAGATTGATCTAGAGTCCTGATGCATGTTACATTATGACAGTGCCTAACTTGTAAATACGTGCAGAGAGCTGAATGATTTGGCATGCAGCGGACAGAAATATCTGCTGTGCCTGACCTGTGAATTCTTAAAGATCCATTTCCTTCATCTTGAAGAATTCATTGCAGTTGTACTTGAATAACAAACGTGTTTTCACCTATGTTTTAGACTTTTTTACGTTTTCTCTTTGTATTTTGTGTTTGACAACATATATGTTGTCCACCTGATGATTTACTAACATACTGTTGGTATTTGGCAACTGGACGCATGGGGTTAGGGGGTATAGGCTTAATTTAAAGGCCTTCAGATTCCAACTCATGATGATAATGGAAGTGTTGGGACTGTCTGCTTAACAACAAAGATGGACGTCAGTCAGAGGGGGGGCTTAAGCCTGCTGTGACACTTGCCAGGTGTTTTGGTGTTTATATAAGATCCTCCACTTGTCCACA
Organism: Telmatherina bonti; assembly: GCF_933228915.1. Taxonomy (NCBI): domain Eukaryota; kingdom Metazoa; phylum Chordata; class Actinopteri; order Atheriniformes; family Telmatherinidae; genus Telmatherina; species Telmatherina bonti. Next base: position 18,724,064 of record NC_136632.1, on the reverse strand, counting down.
ATCTGTTTTTCTGCTGCTACAGAAATGCAAATGAACCACATCAGAGATGCATAAAGATAAGAACACTTTCAGGTTGTACTAGAAAAAACTTTACAATGCAATACAGCAGTGGTTGTAATGAGGTGCTGATCAGGTGGAAAGCCAATAAAATGTTTGTGTTTTCTCAAAATACTTTGAACCAGAAGGGTTTGTTCATGCACATAGACAGAGAGTGGTGGACCAATAGCTGGCAGAGGGGGCAATGATCATTTCTGGAGGAGAAAAAGGAGAAAACTGAAAGTTTGAACTAGTACACTCTGTTCCTGTCACACCAGTCTGTACAACGAGTGAACTTTCTGTAGTTGTTCAGTTATTACCACAAACCAAGCTATTTTTTTTTTTCATTTTAGTCATGAGCATTTGATATAAATGTGAATTTAAATGTAAATACAGCCATTAAATAATAACACAGTGAATGCTTTAAAGGGTTTGAGGTATCATTTTTACTTCCTTATATGCAACTTTCTTTTTAGCATCTTTCTTCAGACTATTTCTACCTGACAATGTTTCAAGCTTTATATATTCAGCTTAAGTCTTTAGTCTTTTGAGTGGCTGCTGCTTGTAGCCCTAAACTAAGTCCATATCTGCTTGTTGTGTCACGGGAACACTCCATTGACAACTTCCACTCACACATGATTGGCCAAGTATGCATGGAGACCTCACACACACTTAAAGGGCTGCTATGCCATTTAGGGGAAGTCCCTTCAGCCACATGAGGGGTAGCAGTCAGGAAATCATTGTTATTGAGAAAGTATAGTTTACTTAATATTACATGTTTTCTGTAGCAATACAGTGGCATATTGCATACAGGAATGGGTGCATTTTTACTTCTGTTTGCACATGAAATTTGGTCGATTTTTTTCTTGAATAAGTGAAAAGGTGAAAGAGAAAAAAAGATGGACCCAACCTAGATCTGATCACAAGAAACTGTTATTAATTTAAATTGAATCTATCCTCAAATTTGCACAATTGTTTACAGCTTAAGCTTAAAAACAGAAAGAAAGTACAGATTGTATCTAATAAATGACAAGTTTAGCCCATTAGTGAAAACATAACCACATAATAATGACATTTTCTGAACGGTAATTTGACCAGCCTTTTGAATAGCGCTCTGCGTTTATATAACCAGTTAAAATCGCATCTCATCCAAGTTGTGGAAAGTTTCGAAGGGCTTTTAAAAGCAGGTACACACAGCTCATAATTTCCCAGCTCCTCCTTAACTGGAGGAGCAAAAATGGTGCAGCAGTTTGTCTCTTTATTCGCTGCATGTTTTAGCATCTGCTTCAGCATTTGGACAACATTACAAAAGTTAACAGAGATAAAGCCTCATATTGACATGAACATAACCTTGGGCACAGTGACATCCCATCTGCCATGTCCTCTGATTGGTTAGTCAGCGGCACAGCCTCCCCCTCGAAAGCACTGACAGTTGTCCCATGTTATATCTGGGCATCTGCATTAGTGTGTGCGTGTCAGTAGTTCCACAGTAGATGGGGAAAAAAAGATGGAATTAGCCACTGAACGCTCGGGAGGTTCCCACATGCATTTAGCCCATTTTAATTGTCCCAAATTGACCAATCGTGTGGCATGTCATATGAACCTGTCTTGAGGATATTTAACGTCTATCTGTCTCATTTATTTGCTGGTTTGACCCTCTGGTTCTTTTGAGAGAGATGTGTAGACATCATTGGTGTGTGCTTGTGCGTATAGAGGATGGATTGGGGTGTGCAGGGGTTATGACCCTGCTTTTGACTGCTGAAAAAGGAGGAGCTTGACAAATTGGGATATTCCTCATAGGCTGACAGAGGCCCTCCCTCTTCCCTTTCAAAACGCTGCCCTGCACTGCCTACAAAAGGTCTTGACTCACTTCACTTCCACATCTTTCACTTGTCTGTCATCCTTTTTTGTCTTCCTTTGTGAAATTAATTTACTCAACAAAGAATATCAAATAAGGAACTCAGAGCTGCTTTAAGGATCCTTTTCAGTAAGTAAACATGATCATTTTGCTTGAAAATGGAGTGTCATGTGCATAGTGGTTCAGGTGTTTTTGCATGCAGTTTGGTGTTCAGCATCACACCATTGATTTCAGCCTTTTAGTGAGGCGTGCGTTTCAGGAACTCTTTCTGGGCTGCAGAAACATTGATACAAGAGTTTTTAAAGTAGCTGTTGAAGTGATTGAAATGTAATCTTAACAACTAAACACTGAAGTAGAAATTTTGATAGATATATACTAAATCAAATCAAGTATAATGCCATCTGCAAAGCCTTACAGTTATATCTAATATTGATATTATTAGCTGCTTTGGTCCTGCTGCATTCAAATGTTGAATATATAGCAGGAAGTATGATTGTTATTTGCTCTCTTCCTGTTTTCTGATAGTAGTATGAATCTATTTCTATTTGTTTCTGCAGAGAAAAATCAATTATGTCAAATCTGATTTACTGATAAATGAATTTGTAATATTTTTTTTTAGCAACAAGGATTTACTATATGTGCAATGACCAGACATTGTGTTTTATTTTTTTTAGCAAATAAGTAATAGTGAATTTGGAAGAAAAAAAAAAAATCAAAGAAATGTAAATTAAATTTGAAGTCATCCAAGGACAGTCAGACAGAACAGAAATGATGTTTTCTTAACTTAAGTCAAGATATTATTTGCAGCTGTTTTATTTTATTGTGTGCAAATTTCTTCTCAATAATTTCAGTACATAAATCTGAAAAGAAAAGTTCACAGCAATGTATTCGCACATATCACAAGTATGAAAAGTCCAACATTTTATTCTAAAACATCTGACTACTTGTGAAGTTAACTGAATTTGACAGGTTAATCCATTTGGCAGGGCAAAGCGAGAAGTCGTCTCTCATTTCCTGTTCGTCTCGCAGTAAAAAGCGACAGCGAGATTAGCTGTCCCATCGTATGCCACGTGGGTTTTTTTTTTTACTGCGATACAGTCACTAAATCTGTCGGCTGGTTTTGTTGTCAGGAGCAGGATCACAGGAAGAACAACAGCTTGTCACAGACACAAACATGTGGAGTGTTTTGTCTTGTTTTGTATGGGTGTATTTGTATTTGTATTTGCTGCTCTGTTTACTGCTGGTGTTACTGTGCATTATGGAAAGTTTTGTATATTGTCTACTGTTAACACATTCACACGATGGGCATTAATGTTATTGAAATGCCTTCTTAGTAAAATTGTAGCTTTATCTAATGTAATACAAAATGAATTATTATTGATAGTGAATAACCCTGATGTTGTTGGGATTATCCATAAACACATCTGTATTTATTGTCACCTAAAAATGAAAATATTTGCAAACCAAGATCATATAAAAAAGCTAACATCATTTCACAATTGTTCATTAATTTAACTGATCAAAACTCTCCCACCTCAGCACAGCTGTATGTTATTTTTAACACAATGATGCAGTTATAATTTAAAGTATTTACTCTAATTATCTCCATTTGGCTCTCTTTTCATTCCCTGGACTTTTACTCTTGGTCAATCTCATTGTTTCATAACCTAATCACCAAGAGAAAATCTGTGTGCCACTTTAACACACATGTGACACAGACACAAGTTGCTACTGTTAGCAACAGTTAGCTGTTGGACGTGGCTGATGAAGGGCTACAGAAACAAAGTCTGGTTACTGTTGCAGATTCAACTGAATTGTTTTAAATAAATATTTCTGGATTAATTAAATATATGTTGGTTGAATAAAGTTATTTTTATGTTAAATCAGTGACCTCACCCAGCTTGCTGTTTTGGAACTTTTTAATCAAAAGTCATTTTTAAAACAAAAGAAAAATTAAGATAGATCTAAGAAGTTCAGAAGAAACAGCTTTAAATCAATTTAGCTTCTGTCTCATGTTTGCTATACTTGTAATGATAAATTGTTTAACCCATCAGCCTTATTAACTTCCTCATTTTTACATATTCTAACATACAGTATGTGAATAAAGTGTTCATAGCACCATCAATGGGCAGAATATCTCATTCGAAGGCTGGCCCTCAAAACAGATATAACTGAGCACAATCCACGTTATATTTCCTTGTCATTATGCTAAATGAAGTGGCTGGATGTTGGTATATGTTTACCTGCTCCTTACACAGAAGTACACAAGCACATTGTCAGATAATGTCTCATTTTTCATGTACCTCTATGTTGTGGTTATGTCCTTGTTGCTATGACTTATGTTTTCCTGTGGGTTTGGGTCAGTGTGGAAGTCACTGAATATTTTCCTTTAACTTAGTCAAAGAGCTCTTTGTGTGAGAGACAAACAACACTGTAAATATTTTTTCTGTTATTTTCATTGAGTCAAACAGGCTCTACTGGCCTGTGAACTCTGACTTACATAACCTGTTGATACTTGGAAAATACAGCAAATTCTCCTTCTTTCCTGGCAGCAATTGGTCAACCACTCCTGTCTGAACAAAGCAACCTGTTCGTTGTAAAAGGGTTAAGACAGTCATATTGCCAAATTACCTGAATTTTAATATTTTAGACCAAACTTAGCATAAACATGCAGGGTTTGTAGATGTGGATAAATCTGCTGACACAAAGCAAAATAAATACTTCTTATATTGCCAGTATGTGACCCTGCAATGAGCTAAGGGATACACAACAAAAACATTAGGTCTACTAACTATTATTTCTTCACTGTGTCATTGTCGGGATGAATGGCGGCTAGGGATGGCATTGCAGTCCTCCGGACTTTTTGAACCCGTAGATGGCTGTGTTGTGTCCTTTGCTCTCCAGAGAGCTTTAGCACATAAGGCTTTTGCTACAAAATGTTTGTCCTCAAGGCCAAAAAGACTTTTGAGGAGGTCTGTTTAAGCTGCAACTCCTTCGATGAGCTACAGTGTGGCCTCAAACACTGAAACTCTCTTCTGTATCTTTCTAGATCTTTCCTTGGAAGTAACAGCCTTTTGCTGAGGTCAAGGGAGAAGCTATCCGTGCCATATTGGGAAGTATAAACCTTGAAAGGCGAACCTGGTCACCTCTTACCCTGTTGAGTGCACCATTATGCCAGGAATAGTGGATCGTATGGAGTTGAGGAGGGTTGTCATGGAGACAGATGATGATAGCAACGCAAGCTTGGACGACCGTTTCACAGATCCCATCGATTCAGAAAAAGCCATCATCAACAGGTAAGCAACCAAGATCTGTGTTTTATTTCTTTCATTCTTGAACTCAGAATAAGCCAAGTGCATTTTGTGCGAATAGCATGAGATGATAGAACAATCAGCTCAAGTTGACCATTTCCAAAAACCCTAAGAAATTTATCTCATTGCATTAAAACAATCTGTTTCTGATGATCTTGAGCACAGAACAAAATGCATCTTCTGATAGGAGGATGAATAACCACACTTGGAAATTAAATTTCCCTGATTGTATGCATGTGTTAATGCCTTTTATTTGACCCTTACAGCCAATTTATGGACGACAATGAGGATGGAGAGAGCCATCGGTTCCTGTCAAACGGGATGATGAGGAAGAAGAAATTTGAGGAATACCATGAAGAATATGTAAGAATATATCACCTTGTCATTTTATTCAGTTTTGCCAGTAAAACTAAATGACAGTTCAGAGTCTTTCCAGTGAAGCCACCGAGAAATAAAAGTTCAATCATTGTCCTTCTCTTCATCCTCATGTGGTTTCATTTTGCACCTCTTTGGTGCAACGCTCACTTCAGGTTTGTTTTACCTCATAAGTTATCTCCTCTCCTCAAGCAGATTTCCTTTCTTGTCTCCTGAGCAGCATCCCGGCCACGCTTCTTTCGGCATGTCAGTCTTCAACCTGAGTAACGCCATCATGGGCAGCGGGATCCTGGGCCTGTCCTACGCCATGGCCAACACCGGCATCATTCTCTTTACGTACGTATAGCGACACAGATAATGTCTATACTTTTTTGTTCAGGAGCTAATATGTGCGATGCATGTTGCTTTCTGCTGGAAATTGCATTTGCTTGAGTCTTGCAGGTGTTTAATCACAAATTAAAAAACAGGATAAATTATTGTTGATGATCGAGAGCAGCTCTTCCTGCACCCTGTGGCTTAAATTTTTTACATAGCTCTCCATCCTTGAGCATTGCTGGCATTCAGAAATTACTTCTGACATTTGACACCCCTCTGTCACCCTGCACCTCACACGACCCCCCCCCGACCAAAAAATATTCAGCTGGAGTCTAATAAAGGGCTTCAGAAACTGTGACATTTAATGGACACATTATAGGAATGTATTGACATGACGCTACACTAATCATGCTACATATTAAACTTGATGAAGACGGCATCACGAGACAAAAAAAATACACGTGTGAATAGCTGAAGCTGCTTTTCTGTCTTATTTGACTGAATCAGCTCATTAGAAAAAGTTGCACAGATTGATTTCATATCAACTTCACCCAACAACCTCTGTCTCTGCAGAATCCTCCTCTTCGGCGTGGCCATCCTTTCATTATACTCTGTGCATCTGCTCCTCATGACGGCTAAAGAAGGAGGTTGGTTTTTCATTTACTTGTGTTGCAGTGAGCTCACCTCATCCCACAGTGGATAGCTTTAAATTGATGGTTCCCAGCAGTGCAGCATTCCCATTGTCTACATGTTTCTTCTGACTCGTTCATCTCCTTCTGTAACTACCGACTTGTCTGTCTGGTCAGGGTCCCTCATCTACGAAAAGCTGGGGGAGAGAGCTTTCGGCTGGCCTGGGAAAATGGCTGCATTTATATCGATAATCATGCAAAACATTGGAGGTAAGCCCTAAATTTGTGTTATTTTTTTGGAATTCTTCTGCAGAAATGATGTGATATTATGGTCGTATTTGTAGATAATTTCTAATATTTTCCCGCTTGTCCTCCTGCAGCCATGTCCAGCTACCTCTTCATAGTGAAGTACGAGCTGCCTGAAGTGATCCGAGCCTTCTTGCACTTAGAAGAAAATTCTGGGTGTGTGTTTTTGTAGATAAACTCCACATTTTACTTCATCTCCTGTTTTGATCTCAGGGTTTTTAATCCTGTGCTGTGTTTGTTTTACAGTGAATGGTACCTGAACGGCAACTACCTGGTGGTTTTTGTGTCGATTGGAGTAATTCTGCCTCTGTCTTTGCTCAAAAATCTGGGTGAGGAAACAAGATAGACAAAACTTCTCAGGACGTGCTTGTTCTTGTTGTCATCTATATTCGCCTCCATCACTCCAGAAGTTACATAATGCCAAGCAGTCCCTTAGTCAGCTTGAGCATTTGAACATTGCTGTAAGTGTACACTGCTAACAAGCCTGTAGTCATTTTTACCACTCACGTGTAATTTATGAGGACACCAGTACGATCTGACTCAGCTGGCTGTACTCCAAACGTCTTACTGCTCAAATAGCAAAATTAAAACATAAATCTTAACATAAAACTTTCTGTCATAGACAAAAGTAATCAATTACAAAGACAAAAACAAAAAAGGTTTTGTTAATATATTTTTATACGACCAAAGTTAAATTCACAACAGCTTTAATCCTTTAGCTTTCCTGAATCAGAAAAATACAAGAACATTCGTAGAAAAGCAAAACATTTCTTCATTCATCTGCTTTCTCCTCTGTAGGTTACCTGGGCTACACCAGTGGGTTCTCGCTTTCCTGCATGGTCTTCTTCCTTGGCGTTGTGAGTTCATCTTACACAGCATGTGCTAATCTGACATGTTTAAAGTTGTTATAATTTATTGTTTTGGATTTACCAATCAGGAAGTCACACATTGATGCTTGACTTTGAGTGGCAAAAGCAACGAATGATCTGTCCGTTTTCAACAGCTTCAGCTTTTTGAAGCACATTTACATTTCTCAGGAGACTTTCTTCTTTGATGTTACACCATATTGCTTTATGCTAGATAGCATGCTGGTTTGTTGCTTATTTTTGTCCACTTATGTTAATATGAATACAAGAAGTCAAAATCAAAAGGAATGACAGCCACAGTCTTTTCCTGACTGATAACTTCTGCAAGCTTGTTCGAAAAAGAGATTTTTTTTCTTTATTATTTAAATGTGACATCATGAGGTCCACAAATGTAGTGAACATAAAGCTACTGGAATTAAGCACCAGATTGTAGACAGGTAGCATGAGGAACAACCTGGACAAAAGAGTAGATCTGTTGTCCATGCTTCAACCACCAGACTGTGGATAGTTTGGCAGCATTTTAACTATTAGCTAGAAACACAAGACAAAAAAAAACATTTATGCACCTCTATGTCTGTTAAGCTTTATAACATTTCCAACTAAAAACTATGATCTGGTTTTGACAAAGTATTTCGGTCATGGTGGTACTTGGCGTGTTAGTCAACATGCTAGCTTACAGTTACCAACTAGCATGTTTCCCAAAATATTTTTCAAGAATTGTCAGTTTTCCCCAGCCCTCCATTAAAGAAAGAAATATAGCTGTGATGTTTAGTTTTTTTAGATGGCTAATCTAACCTAACAGAAAATCAAGCACAAATATAGCCATTGGTATAATTTAAATTAAAACTAAAAAACATTCATTTGTATTACATGCCCTCTTCAGAAACTCCACATTTATATTTGATGTCAAACCCTGTAGAAATGATCAAATTATGACAAAAGTTTTTTTTAAATTTTTCCTATTGTCCTCTAAAGTCAGCACTACTAAAACCATAAAAATATGACTTTCTCTGTTCCAGGTCATCTACAAGAAAACCCAGCTGCCCTGCCCTCTTCCTTTCTTTTATGGACACTCATCAAACCTCAGCATAAACGCCTCAGACATGCAAGGAATGTACGCGCTACAAAGCAACTCAGTTCCAATGAACTTTTCACGGTCCGACATCACCCCAGCAGTCGTTGGCAGCCATGATGTGTATGGCTCCACCGGCGTCCACTTGGAGCCTCACGCTGATGACGAGGAAATGTGCACACCCAAATACTTTGTCTTGAACTCACAGGTAAGTTGGAAGCTTTGCCAAAGTGAATGCACACTTTAAAGGTGAAAAAAAGATTTGCATAAAATCAAGTTTCTGGGCGAGTAGAGTTGAGAAGCTGAAGCAGAAGCAGAAAGCCAAGCATCTGCCAAGACATGTTAAGTAAAGGTGGAGCCATTCTGGGCATCGAGTGTGTTTGGTTAAGGATTTATGTTTGGGCCTTTACGATCATAAATCATGATAAGAATATGACTTGAAGCATTTAATTCCCATGGGGACAAAAGCATATGTTAAAAACTGAATTACAGGGAGAGGGCTAATTTTCACCTTTGACTAGTCAGTGCCTCCTTTATAGCATCAAAGACCAGAAAACACTGTTATTACAACTGAACATGTTATAAATTACCACTAAGTGTACCTTAAGTCTTTATTGGCTAACTTGATCGAGGAACAATGCTGTGCAAAATGCTCTGTACCAGTTGGACCAAACCAGTAACACTGGTTCTTACTCCAAAAAAATGTTAATGTATAATAACCGTTTACATACGGAAATTTATGATAAGTTGCACAGCAAGTTGAAAACAGAGCTGACGTGGATCAGAAACAGTTGACCATGATAAACCAGAATGTACATGTTTTGGTCCCACTTTCTGTTTGACACGACTCTTAAATACAGAGGAAAGTGTTTCTTCCTTAAATCCTCAACACAATCAACTTAAGGGAAATCATTTTAGCCAACAGCCATTATACTTGATAGAGGAATCTAAATACAAGGATCTGAGTGTAGATCAATAATATCATCAACCTTTTGTCTCTTATTTGTCTTTAGTTTGTCAATATTCTCATGTTTTGTTTTGTTTTAATACAGACTGCATACACTATCCCCATCCTGGCCTTTGCATTCGTCTGCCATCCAGAGGTTCTGCCCATCTACAGTGAGCTGAAAGAGTAAGTCTACCTTCATCATCACTTCCTAATACAAACTTTTAAGTAACTGTGTGAAAGAACAAATGGACTTTGTCCACATTTTGACTTTAAACTCGCTTCAGTCTCTGTATATAGGACTATAAACGTAAGTCTTCAACCATGGCTTATTTCTTTATATTTTGCTTTCAAGGAACCAGACTTTCTTTTAACCTATTATTTAGCCTTAATCAAAAATTTACTAGGCTTTCTAACCTTTTATTTTGGACTTTGGCTGTTTCTTTACTCTTTCAGGCTGGTCTTTGCATCTTATCATTATGAGCGGAATGTTATGTCTTCATATGAAAGATAACCGAGCAAACAGCCCATTTAAAGCTGCATCATTTCTCAAGCCACATTTTTACCAGAAGCATGTTGCAAAGGCATCATTTGTTCATATTTCTTTAGTTGCATATGGGAATAAAAGCCACAAATAACACAGTTTGACAGATTTAAGATAGTTTTGCACAAACAAGGTGATTCCCATAAAGCTATAAGCTGAAACTTGGCATAGTACAGCACAATGTGCCGTGTGCTCTTAAAATGTACTAAATGGAAGACAAAGAAGCAGCAGATTTAAAAACCTCTACAATAATTTTTTACATAAATCTTTGAAAGTGATTTGAAAAGCAAATTTTTTTTTCTCGTTTCTGCAGTCGCAGCCGGAAAAAGATGCAGAACGTTTCCAACCTGTCCATCTTAGCCATGTTGATCATGTACATGCTGTCAGCGCTGTTTGGCTACCTCACCTTTTATGGTAAGATCAACAAAACACAGACAAACCGTTCAAATCACAGACAAAAGTTTCACACTTGATGTTTTGCTCACAAGCTGCTCTATTTCTACTTTACTTTCTGTGTGTCACAGGTAATGTGGAAGACGAGTTACTCCACACCTTTACCAAAGTGTATAAGTTTGACAACTTGTTGCTGATGGTGCGTTTGGCCGTCCTGACTGCCGTCACTCTGACCGTTCCCATTGTGCTTTTCCCTGTAAGTACATCCTGTATAAACACTGTGTTTTGGAAGCTAGAAAATGTTGAGTCACTGAAAGACATGCCATGGGCTTAAGGAACAACATAATTTGATTTACGTCAGCACAAATGAGCCTGTTATTTAGCCACACGTAAACGTGCACCACCCTGGTAAACTTCCAACATTATTACCAGTCAGTGTGCTAACAGGCTGCATTGTGCGTTTTCTGCAAAGTCAGTCTGTTTTGTGTCATTTTATGGACACGGTTGTGTTTTTCCTGCCAATTTAGTATTAAAGAACATACTGTTCAGTTTTACCTTCTCATGTCATTATTTTAAATCACATCTGAACATAATGGGGTTGTAAAAGCCCATGCCTCTTAATATCATAGAAAGGTTTTCAACATTCATCAGTCTGTGTTAACACTTTGTTAGTAATAGATCAAAGGTCTCACGGCACGTGATGTCCAGTCACCAAACATTTAGTCTTACATTCATTCACACACGTTTGTCTTCCGTTCCTGTCCATATATGGTCTCGGGATATTTTTAGCTTTCCCTTATCTGACTCCGAGGGAACAGTGGAAGTTTCCTGCCTCGTTTTAGCTTTCAGCCCCACTCAAGCACACATACGAACTCGCACACAGAGTTGGTTCAGTGGGAGGATTTTGTTTCCCTGAAGTGGTTGTAGTTACAGTGGGATGCCACCAAGGGGCAGCACCTTTGTACGTATTCAGTCGCAGCAAAGCGCTGACAAGAGGATGATGCAGCATTTTAACACACAACACAAACGTACGTAGTAAATACGTCGAGGGATTTCTTGTCTTTGTATACACATTCAGCAGCACTGAATTTATTTGATTCATTTTTTTAAATGTTTATTTTTTAATTATTCACTTTCTCTTCTTTTATTCTTTTAAGAGAAACATATTTCATTGTATTTATTTATTTATTTCTCCGTGTGCGTATGTGTAATAGGATTCCCTGCCTCCTACTAAGTCTGCAGTGGAACATTTACAGGTTCAGGGAGGACAGTGGAAAAATCCACACACTGACCACCACCTTTTGAGGGGGGCAGTTACAGAGAAACAGGCAGGGGAGGGCCGTACATTCCTCGATATATATCTTGCCTTGCAAGCCTTGTACAGGATCTTATCTTTATTCATTTCTTTTAGTTGAAAAATCTGTTTCAAGCCAGTGATGGCACATTATTTGTAGTTCAGTTTCTCAGGCTTATTTGGAAAGATTAACATGTTGGGCTGTTTTACTGTTTAAATACAATCATCATGTTGAGCTGAGTTCATGGTAAAACTGTATGATAGAAATAAAAATAGCTGTGCATATTGTTCATATTATAACACATCTATGTTCTATATATAACATATCTATGGTTGTTGTGTGTCCTCTAAGTTTTTGCTCTTACCAAAAAGGAAAGTCCATTATGTATTAGGTGCCATGTGGTTAGTGATCTTCACTCCATGTGTAGTTCTGACCTTCATCCTGCTTGATTAACAAAAGAAATGCAATAATAATTGCAGGGCTGCAGCTCTGATCAGTTATGCGAGTTTGGGGGAGGAAGACTGAGATAAGAAAGGAGATAAAAAAAAATTGATAAGGACAGAGAAACAAGACTGAAATGGGATACTGCAAAGCAGCAACACAGCTAAGGGTCGGAGACTCTCAGCATGGTCTTATACTGCTTAAATCACATCTAAGATTATAATATAAGAAAGACAAATCAAATTAATTTTTTAAGGGAATATTAGCAGCTTATTTTAGTCTCTACACACCTGCATGTATAACTGTGCAAAAGGGAAAAGTCTGACTGCTTTGCAACCCGAGGTACAGTTGCTATGAGACAGTAACGTGACTGATTTGGCTGGCTTAGCAGCTGTGGGGTGTTTAAAAGAAAGGTGCAGTTGTGCAGAGTTAGGAATGTTTAATCAACTCACTAGAAGCACTCCGAGTGTAAATTGAACAGAGCTACTGCAGCATGGTTGAAAGATTGATCAATTTTGCATGTAAGGCAGTGGACCAAAAGAGCTCCTTCGTCTCACAGTGGCCCTGCCAAGTTTCCATTTGACCTTTGAGAATCTTGGGCACTCCAGACATTTTATTTTGTTGGCAAATACCAGCAACCTTCAGCTCCAGATTAACGTTAGCGTTTTAGAGCTATATGTGAGCAGAGGGAATGCGTGTGTGTGTGCGGCTGTGCAGTCACGTGAAGGATAGATTTTTAGAGGCCAGCTCAGTCATGGCTTTGTCAGGATCCAGTACATAATGAAAGGGCTTTATGTGGAGTCAGACATGTCCCAGTTCTCAGGCTTCGGCTGGAGATGGAAACCATGGGAGAGGGCGGCCAATGATCTGATTAACACCTCCACTGTGCCTCAACACTCATAAGTATGAAATATTTTCTTTGTGTAAAGCATTTTCTGCTTAAAATATAGCCTAAAAATATTTAGTCTGTTGGTATTTTGTCTCCTTAGATTCATCTTATAGACATAAAGGTGATGAGTAAATTCCACCAGACATAGTCGGGGTATTCTGACAACAAATGGCTCCTTTTGTAAAGTTTCACAAATGGAAACCAACACGTTAAGGGAAGTTGTAAGACTCAAATGCATCCCAGTTGGGCTGATGGCTTTGGCCATCAGAGGTGTTGTAATGCTGCAGAAAGCCAGTTGCACCTCTAGAGAGCTTGTGGCTGTGTTAATGGCTCTGTTTGCTTTAGGAAAGTAAGTTTGTGAACTTATAAGTCAGAAAGCCTCAGTTCGGTTGTCTGGCTTCAGTGCTGTTTTTAGTCACCCACTTAAAATGGCTTTACTGTTGATATTTTCATCTGAAAAGGGATTTTTACCTTTCTGCGGGAAGTTTCAGTTCCCATTTGACTTCCATCCTGTTTCGCAGTCAAAAACACACTTACATAAGCAAAACAGCGGCAGCCATAACAGTCATCTAACAGCTGCCACACAGCGACTGCCATTTGCTTTTAGCTTCATATCTTGACATAAACTGAAGAATCACACATTTGGACACATCTTGAGACCTCTGTCCCTGGTGTGTAGCAAACCGGCTGAAGCCAGATGTGACCAGGCTGATCCGCTTGTGTGTGCTCAGGCTGGCAGGTAAATAGTAAGAAGCTCAAAGTGTGTAAATATCACACGGTGAACTCCAAAGGTTTCGCGCCAGGTAACAGGCGGGTGCTGAAAAGCTTGGTGCCTTGGAGAGAAATGCAACATCCACGCTCAAGGGGGGGGGGGGGGGGGGGGGGGGTGAAGCAGGATGATGGAGGGCATTGGTTTTAGGACTTAATTTCATGTTATTATCTCTCTCAGGGAAGAAGTTTAGGCTGGTCTTTGGCAGTGAAAAGTGAATCGCAAACATCACCTTGGCGCCTCTTGGTGGCACGATGGAGGTCACCTGGTTCAGTGCTGGCAGAGCAGAAAATCCAATTAATTTGATTTCTTTCTTTTTTTCCCCCACTTTGCCATGAATCTAAATCTCATTCTTCGGTGAGACGAGAAAGGTCAGATAGGAACAAGTTTGTCTTTTTCAGATAAATTCTTTGTGTAAATTAAAAGTTCTTGGAAATCTCCATTTATTTAAAGATAAAACCAGAAAGTGAGACAGAAAAAAAATAATAAACCAAATGACAACTGACTCAAACCCCCCCCCACCGCTGTCAACCCCGCCTTCCTTTCCACTACTGGCTGATGCAACCTCATGCTCAGATTGCACTGCGGGAGATAATCTCCAGTATTTCTAGGCGCCGTTCCCTTTCACCTCTATCCCTGTGGCCTGCTTGCCGACGGTGCCTCAGGTTTTTCCTGTTACTCGCGACCTTTCACCCACTGGAGGTTTTAGCTGGCTGCCTGTTGCTCATGAGCACAGGACATCTTAGCTGGGATCTCCTTGTTTCACCTCCCTCACACACACACACACACACACACACACACACACACACACACACACACAAGCGGCGTAATGCTTGACACACTTGAGTCAGTGGCCAAGTGTGGGAATCGGCTCAGGAACAGGCTGGCAGACACACAAACACACACACACACAGTTGTCATTGATTTACCTCTTTGACACCATGTATGTGTTTTATTACACTCAGGTGTAAAGTCAAAATGAGTTCATCAGACCAAAGTGAAACACTTTTAGTCAAAAGTGAACCGATATCTGCTCCATTTCTTCCTCTCAGCTTGTTCTGAATTTTTTTTGTAATACTGTCTGATCATGTGAGCCCTGTTTCTTTCCAGATTCGCTCCTCCATCACCACCTTGCTCTTCAGCGGTCGAGACTTCAGCTGGACTCGCCACCTGCTGATCGCCACCTTCATCCTGGCCTTCAACAACATGCTGGTCATCTTCGTCCCCACCATCAGGGACATCTTTGGCTTCATCGGTCAGTCCTGACACTTAACTCTTAACATTTCTATTTTTAAATGAAATGAAACCTAATCTTTTGAGAGGCACTTAGAAAATGAACGCACCATGTCCGAGGCCTGATTAGCGCCTTTGGTTCAGGGGCCGTTTTCTTAAGTAAAGACGGTGAAAGTACAAAAGCTTAGTGTTTGGTCGTGTCAGGTGTGTAGTCGCGTGAGCCGTCTGTGACCACTGGATCTAACGTTCGCATTCTCGCTGTCACCAAACACCAAATGGTACAAATATTTAGTTGTATCTCTGTATTGAGCTGCTGTCTCTGAGGAAGAAATGACACCTTGGAGCTAAAAATAGACAATTCTCTTGATCATCATCTGCTTATGGTGAAATTTAGAAGTGTCCTACTTACCCCATTCACCAGGTGAAACCACGGCCTAGTTTGTCAAGAATCTCAACAGGAAGTCAGTCTCATACTGTCCAAGGATTATCAGAGGAATACATTCAGAGTTTTAATTTTAGCCTTGGGAGGAAGAACACTTCATCAGCTGCCTTACTCTGCCAATATGAGATCACATTGTGCGTGAAGACAGACAAGCAAATGAACCAAATGAAGGCTATGAGTTACTGAAAATCAGCAGGGAAAAGGCAGAACAATTTCCTCTGGGTTACAATCTCAATTGTAAGAGTAACTAATTAAAACTTCCAGCAGCTACATGCCTGCATTTCATTTTAATCTTTTTTTTTTTTTTTTTTTACATAGCCAGCAGCTCAGCAATGATAAATGACAGACTAAAGGACACCAAAAAATCAATGAGATTACAGAGAAGTCCAGAATCCTTTCCTGGCATCGTATGTATTGAAAATATTTGTGCTGATTAGATACAAACAAAACTTTCGCTATCCCACAATGGTTTAGTTTGTCTCTTGTTTCTCATGTTGAATTTAATGTAAATAGGAAGATGCAAAAGGGAAAAGGAAATTAGATAAAAGTTCTTTGCTAAACATCAAATTAGAATGGGAACATTAAAAATTTAGAAAATAAATTGCCTGTGGTCAACAAATACAGTATTAGATGCACCGGCAACCACTAGGAGAAGCATCTGCCATCCTATGGTCCAAATAGGCCTAAAAAATCTCACTATACTGTCAGTAATGTTAGATGGTATATGTTCATTTGTATAAGCATCAACGTACACATTCATGAAAACGTATACACTGGTACATACATATAGCAGTATCACAAGTTTATATGTAACATATTTTTTAGGGCTGGAAAATCGAATTTTTAAAAAAAATAAATAAATCGAACATCAGGATTTTTTGCTTCACAATTTTAAAATGAATTATTTTTGTTTAAAAAAAAAAGTTTTTCCTCAAATAAATAAAAATAATCCATTATAAAGTTTGTGTAATTTTTTTTTTATTTTTTTTATCGCATCTTTGTGCATAATAGTAGCAGAATGATCTGGCTACTGGGCTGTTTTTTCCTCATTGAAATCAAGAGAAATGACAAGCAAAAAAAGTTATGTACATATTTTTTTTTTTTTGTTTGTTTTTAGTCTACAAAAATCAGCAATACCGAAGAATCATGAGAACCCAAAAAAATTGGAATCAAATTGAATCGGGACAAAAGCATATCGTCACAGCTCTAATATTTTTACTGTTGCTTCTAGCCAAAGGAGAAATGGATATTTACAGACATTTACAGTTAAATAAGGTCAAAGAATGAATAAATTAAAGTCCTAACAAGTGTCTACTTTGCCCATTTTAATTTATAATAAATTAGCTGTGTCACAAGCTAAATAACATTTGTAATTTTAACAAATCTGCAGAGGTAGAAAATAAAGTTCTCAACTCACCATAATATAAACCATGTTGAAATGAGGCGATTCTGACTTGCTTTACAAATACAGGCCAAGTGTTTGCTTCAAATGCTGCTACTTGACTTGCTGAGTCATTATTCCTCTGTGTTGCAGGTGCTTCTGCGGCCACGATGCTCATCTTCATCCTGCCTGCTGCGTTTTACATTCGCCTGGTGAAGTCCAAGCCTTTGCACTCACCGCAGAAGATTGGGGTAAGTGAGCAGAATAGTTTGTTTCCCTGCTTTTATCCTCCATAGGAGAAGACAACAGTGAAAACATGACCTGTAAACGTTTAGCAAACCCCTGCTTTATGTCTGCAGACTGAATCCCCTTTTGTCTTTATCTTCAGGCATCCATCTTTTTGGTCGTTGGAATTATCTTCATGATTGGCAGCTTGTCACTTATTGTTCTTGACTGGATCCAAAACCCACCAGGCTCTGGCAAAAAGCATTAAACCCCTTTTCTCTCTTTTGGAAGAGTAGCTACTAGGCTCGACCCGCCAACCCCGTGTGTTTTTTTAAACTTAGCCCCCCGCTCCACGTCATCTGATTCATTTATGGAATGAATCAAAGATCTCCACGTATGGATAGTGTGTGTTGCACATACTCACAATATTAAATGCATTTTGAAATATAAGGACTCAAACCATCGAATCAAATGGAATTACAGCCTCTGGTGTTATATGCCATTGAGAAAACCTGAAGTTCTCACTATGTTGATCTCATCATCCGTAATTCCAGCTATGAAGACACCGAACACAAAACGGTCTAGAGCCTGCAGCAGGTCTGGGAACTGTGATTGGTTTGCAGGGCTGGAGAGATGACGACATCTCCCAACCGTCTTCTGAACTTTAAAAAGATATCTGAAAGTGGAGTTTGCCATCATCCATGAAAAAGAAGCACTTCTAGCATTTTCAAGTTGTATGTAGATTTATAGATGCATTAAGACATTTGGGGTTTTTTAAGCTAATAATAAAAATATCTAAAGAAGAAAAAAAAATCGAGCAATTAACACAAGCTAGTCAGTAAGCTTTTTCACAGGTTAATTTGCTGTTCAACATGTTAACAATCAGAAACATTGCCAAAGTCTGCATGCACATACATTTTGTAGTTGCGTTGATGCTCAAGCTTCCCAGCACCACAATCTCAAGGTTAGTCCTTGCCTGCTGTTTTCATCCCATCTGTGCACGTGAAGCAGAGCGGTGCTTTCAGTATTATTGTCACAGAGGGATCTAAACATGCAGGGCATGAATGTACATAATCAAGTGTTTCTACTGAAAAAGGTAGCGTTGTACATAATATCACAGTTGGCCTCTGAAGGCTCTCTGTCATTCAGGTTGTGTGAAAACAGACAGTCATTTAAAGCTGTGCACATGCTGGATTTTATTTATTTTCAGGCACTTAAGATTACACATCAAAAAGTTTGGAATCATGTTACGTATACTTTAGTTGGCAAAACATGACTGAGAATTATCTGAAAACCTTCATTTTGCATAATTAAATACAACTGGATTCATTTAACATAAAGACAGCCAGAAGTCACTTACTTGAAATTGGTGATTGAATTTTTTTTGGATGTGGACAATAATTTTATCATGTGTCAGATTATCAGACTTGGTTACTCTACAGATGTTATTTTAATTACATTTTATTATATTTTAAACAGAATTTTGTGCTATCAAACTCAAATATTTCACAGTTTTTGAAAATAAATTTGTTATATGAAATTTTTCTAATGTTAACGTATGGAGCTAAGGCTACAGCTAACTACTTTTTATACTTTAGTATAAAAGTGGCAAAAAGCCTGTAAATTTTTGGGAAATTTCCCAACAATACTAGTTTTGTTGTACAAATTAGCTAAAATTCTCTTTAACTACCACATATACCATTTGCTGCCTGACTTATGTCCACCACCAATCAGAGATTTCACAGAGCTAATAATTTTACAAAAAAAAAATGTGAATGCTACAAACATAGCATTAGCAAAAGAAGACTTAATTTTATTTCAAATAATTTTCTCCAAAATTAAAAATCCTAGAAAAGGACATTTATGTCAAAACTCTAATACAGGTTACATTTATTAATCATTTAAACTTGAACTTTAGTTGTTGCTTTCCCTCTGTAGATGTTGCGCTCACCTAGCTAAACATCTTCAGGAGCTAGCTTACGGGTTAGCATGTTAGCATGAAATCTCATATAAATCTCAGCTGTAAATTCAATAAAATTATTTCTTTAAAGAGTATTAGCTTCAGAAAAATGGCAGACACTGAAGGAGGTACTATCAGAAATCCACATTTAAAAATACTTCAACGCCTTTGATCTAAATGTTTAATATGCGATCAACTTAAAAACGAATACATATTTCAAATTGTGCCTTTTGGATGCTTTGATTTCAACACATTTGGCCTTTAATCCAGGTGCCTTTTGTAATGTATTTGATGACAGCAGAACCTCAGACTTGACTTGTTTCACCTCAGTCCCTGTGCCGTTACATGTCATGAACACATTCAGCCAAAGTGGACAACATTTATAGATCCTTTGTGGATCTAAGTACGTGAAACAAATAGATATTTCAAATGAAATAGCGTATTATGTGCATGTCTTTGGACAACAAACATGGTCTTTTTGGACAATTGTATATGCTCTGTAAATAACCTTTATTTTATGGTACACTGAGACTCATCGCCTGTGAGGGGGTTGTTGGGAGATTGTTCCAGAGACATTTTTCTACAATCCGGTGTTTGTTTTAGTATATATATTATATATAAATATGTATGTGTCTTAGATCTTTTTTCCCTCTTTTGCTGTATGACAGTAGTTTTTCCTTCATTTGATGCTTGTATATTTGTAGAAAATCTGTTCTTTCTACATTTGTTTTTATGTTTAATATGAATTGTTCATATGATGCATTCAATTGAGAGCCAACTTTTCAACACGGTTTTCCACAAGTGTCAGAAATAAGGCATCAAAATTTCTGACCTTTACTGGCTCCGGTTTCACAAAAACTGGGTTCAAATTAAGCTACAAATAAGTTTAAAAGTATCTAAAGTAAGTATTCACACATGAAGATATAACTTGTAAGCCATAAACAGCTACAATCTCAAACACCTGAAGTCGTTATCTCGCAGTGACTTGTCACGTGTATCAATGCTGTAACAGAAACATCTTTTAAAACCCATCAAGTTGGTTTTATTTGCGTGATATTTGAATTAAAGCCGATCGCTGCCTGATAGTCAGCAGGCTTCATGATTGAAGGGTACTCATGATGAATGTTCGATAATGATTGTTGTCAGTGTCATTCTCTCTAAATTTACGTATTTCACAAATGTTACGCTGTGACTTCATTAATCTAGAAATGTAAACGCTTTGTTTTCTTTATTCTGGGTTTCCTCTTTCTAAAAACAAAAGGGTCAATTTCTGAAGAAAGGTCGATACTTTCCACACTACACACTGACTCACTGAGTATCTCAGGTATTTGGTCTGGATGATTTTGTCCCCACAGTTTTGGATCACTTCATTTCGCTTCCCTTCTTGTGCTTAATTGAGCCAGGCTGTCACATTCTGCCATTTATTGTTGCAGATGATATGCCTTCTTGTGGATTTGTGAAGCGGACAAATGCTCACAGGCTGACCGTGTTTAGTGAGAGGGTGTACTAAATCACCTTCCCTATTTTTCTATGGACCCTCAGCTGTGGACAAGCATTGGCTCGATGTTAGTTTAGTGTCTTTGCTCCATGTGACTAAACATTCAGATTTGTAATTTACCCAAACAAACGGGATGTTTTTTTTGTATCAGTAATGCAGTTTCATTACAATGAATAAAAATGTGACATGAAAAACTTTCTGTGCGGTTTTTTTCTTCTTAAACTGCTACATAGCAGATCTGAAGACGTAAACAAGGGTATTTATAGAAACACTCGTCTTTCTGTACTACCAGGTGTATGGAAATACAATAAACAAACCCACCCTCCTGGCATAGCAATTCAATGATATTAGGCCTCTGGAAATAAAACTGATCTCCCTGTTCTTGTGTAGCTCGCATCTACTGTAAGTATGTAACACGTACTTGTAATGTCCCTCTCAAAATGGGAAATTAGACAATCTTTCCATTTCATTCCAAAACACCCTTGGTGTTAAAAATCAAGCTGGACTGGAAAAACAAAAAAAAAGCAACTCAGCATATGAGAGCATACACAGAACATTTAAAAATGAGCTGCAAAGACGAGGAGTGTTTACTTTTAAAGTCAGTAAATGATCCTTTGCATCTGCACCATAATGTGTCTGACTGAATCCTTTGGATTGTTGCACATCAGTCTTGGCCAAGTTGGTCAAATCCTTCCTGTCCTCATAAACTTTTAACAAAATTTGTTTTGTCATCAGATTTTAGCTGCACCCCTAATGACTGCATCAAAGCTGAAGGAAATTTTACTCATAAAAAATACAAAATACAAGTCTTCCAGACCAGGTTGAAAACCTTTTCTTACCGTGTTCTGCTCCTGTTACTCTCCATGCAGAGCAGGTATTCCTGGTTGAATGAAATAAAGTGGTTATTCAGATCTAAAAAGATGTATAAAATGTAAAAATGATCATTAAGACCAATATTAATTCATTACAATCCACCTTTACTGTTCTCTCATCCTCCTTTCATGATTCCCATCTATCCACCGTGAATACCTTCTATAGACATTGACTCCCTTTATTATTCTTTTTCTGACCCGTTTGACCCTGTAATACTAACACCCGTACACACACAAACCCCGTCGCTTCCTATGATTCCCTCCCTTAAATCTTCTTTTATGAGGATTAACTGTACTGTTCCATACAGTGGGGTAAATTCCTGGAATACCATCAGCGTTAATAACCTACTATCTGTGTGGGAAAAATTCTCTGCAGCATCAATCCTACCAAGTACTGGAGTCCCATTTGTCATACGCGAGTAATAATGCAAAAACACACCTGCTAGTGATCAGAGGTTCTCAGTATAAAAGGAGAAAAAGTGCAGAATCTGGATAGTTGCCAGTAGATATAAGCAAGCTCTCAGTCTGGAGAATCAGACATTATTTATAAATGCCAAATGTAGGCCTTGTGCAAATAAATATAAAAAGGGTTGTTAAAATGTTTCTTTGTGTTCAGCATTCACAATGAAATGTTGATTTTCTGCATTTTAATTATAAATTTTCGGAAAACATCATTTGAAAGTGAAGCCTTTCTTTGTAACTTGTGCAGAGTGAAAGACCAGGGGTTTTTGGAACTTCAGATGTTGCAGCCATCGCCTTCGTTTCACATTAGAATATGCACAAACCTCCCTTTTCTCAAACTCAACAGAAAATGTGAAGTGTAAAAGGACACTAAAATGAAAGCCTGAAAATTAGTTGTCCAACCATCCATCCAGCCAAACTACCTGTTTATTCCTGCAGGACCGCTGACAGGGCTGGGGTCCATCCCAGCATGAGATGGGATCACCCTGCAGAGCTTGCCAGTCCATCAGAAGGGGATTTGTCCATTTGTTGTTTAAATCCTAGAAACCTAAAAATAAATAAATAGAAATGTAAAAATTTCATATTAAAGTGCAAAATTAAACTTAAGCAGAAAAATGATATGTTTGATTGATTATTTCTCTCCAATAAATTATTAGTGTTTTTATATAGATCACAGAAAAGCCTGTTTAGTTACTTTAATAAGGTAAAAACTTTTCTGCTGGTATTTATTCCTGAGTATCTTGTTGGGTGGAATAATTACACTTTCCCGCAACAAAAAGAAAAAAAACAACAGCTCTTACTGTCCATTTTTATTCTGTCAGGTACCTTGTTAGCATGTGGAAGATCCACAGCTGGGGCGTGAACTTGTGGCAAGTCATTTAATGGAAATTATCCTCATTGTCATCCTGAAGTATTTATTCCAAACATGTAAACAAAATAAGGTGCACATTTTTGGAGAGCACCACCCACACGTTTAGCTGTGTTGATCATTCCTCAGAAGCATGATCCTTTTCAGTTATTTCTAATTATAAAGGTGACCAATCAGGTTTTCAATTTTACATAGTATAACACCAACTGGTTTTATTAAAGGAGAATAATGAACAGCCAGAAAAAAAATATTACTTTTAGTTCTTGTTTTTTATTTTCATAAAGGTTTCTACCTCAGTCTGTGGTTTTTCCTGTTTATGTCACTAATATGCACCATCACATCTGTGCACATACTTTTCACACCTTCATTTCAGAAATTTTGGCACTGTGCTTTGCTGTGATATTGAGCTGGAAAAGGCCAATGTGCAGGTGTAGCTGAGATTGTTACATAATACCAATTCAATCTCCATAAAAGCTGGAAGGAGGAGGATGAAATAGCGTTCTTCTCTCCCAGTTAGACCATCAGCTGAATGCCATTTAATGTCACCATCACTGAAAAGGTTTTACTGAACAACCAGGAGTAAATCTAATTTGCAACTTAGAGGAGATGATTGTCAGTGTGCGTATGTTTCTGGTGCAATGTTACGTAAGTTCAAGCTGCTGCTTGAGTGTCATTGATTCCTAAGAGAAAAGGCATTGCATTCATTAAAACGGTCAGCGCTACAGACGTCTCAATTGTACACTCACAAATAGAGACACATAACACATAAGCTGTTGCCATAACAACCGCAGGTTTCCATGTTCTGAGCATCACAAGGTGAGTATCATGTTTTGATCATGTGACTTTCTGAGCCTATGAACGCTCAGCACACACGCTGTGATGACATGACAGCAGTTTTTCCTTACGTGGGCAGGAAGTGAAGGTAAATAAACCCTGAGATGATTCAAGGTCACAGAAAACAGTGAAATTTTCACAGATAAAAAAGATCTTTAAACTTTGCAGTATGTCTTCTGTAATACTTAAAAATCCTCTATAATAACCAAATGTCAGACTATCTAAAGTCAGAATCAACTGGGAGATGAGTGACCCATGCATGAAGCAGCTTGCCATTCAATGTGACTGTATCTACACTTGCTGGCCACTTTATTAGGTCCACCTCATTAATACCAGGTTGAACCCTTTTTTCCTTCACAACTGCCTTGATTTTTCATGGCATTGATTTGAATAGATGTTGGAAACATTCCTCAGAGATGTGTGTTTTTATATTGAAATGATAGCGTCACACAAATGTTGCAGATTTGTCGAATGAAAGTCCACAATGGCAATCTCCCGTTCCACAACACCACAAAGAAATCTATCAGAGTACAATGAACTCCTTGCCATGTTCAGGAAATCTTTTGGAGATTATCTGACCTTTATCCTGCTGGAAGTATCCACCAGAAGATGCTACACTGATCATAAGAGGGTTGAACATAGTCAGGATCAAAACTAAAGCAGGTTGTGGTGTTTAATCCCTCCAGCTGGTACCAAGGGGCCTACAGTGTGGCAAGAAATCATCTCCCACATCATTATGCAACAACCAGTCTGATTGGTTGATTCAAAGCAGAATGGACCCAAGTTTTCAGGTTTCCACCAAATTCTCACCTTGCTATCTGCATGTTAGACTCACATCAGGTGGTGTTTTTCCAACTATAGCCTCAGTTTTCAGTTCTTAGCTGACTGGAGCAACACTTTACGACTCCAAGGTTGGACACGTTGGTGTTCTGTATCCTTCTGCCTTTCCATCGTCTCCAACCAGTCTGCTCATTTTATCCTTACAATATTGATATCTGAACAAATAAAATCTCTATGATCTGTTCTATTGCCTCCACCATCGTGCAGGACCTACAATCTGCAGCAAGGAGCAGACGAACACACACACTTCACAGGAAAGGAAGTGGTAGAACAAACACTACAAACACAGCAGCACTCTCAGTAATGCCATACAGAGCAATTCTCTCTCAAGTCTTCAGTTTAGTCTTCAGTTTTGCCAACATGGCCTCATTTTGAAAGTTGCTGTTTGTATTAAAAAAAAACAAATACACAAGTTAAGCACTGATCTTATGATACTCGCCCTCTGGTGCACTCGTTCAACATGGTCAATAAAAATGAGACAAAGATGGGACACCAATTCTACCACCAAAAACAGACCCTGACGGAGTCCAGTGGTGGCAAGGGGCCATTCACAAAGACAGAAGGAAAAAGTGTTACCCTTGACTGTTCAGATGTGCCCAGTGGTCAGTTGTCAGCTTGGTGTAAAGACCCCTTAGAGCAACTGAGATTCAATCCATCATCCTAAACAAATTGCTCACCATTCTGACATTTTGATGCCCACCTCTCCAGTTGTCTCATCGGCAGCTGTTAATCTGCCAGTGACCACAAATGACAAATGGCATGTGAAGTACACCAAGTATGGGTGAGAGTTGGGTCACCTTCTCTCGCTGTGTGTTAGAGATCAGAGTTGGCTCTTAGATTACTTGTCTCTAGCTGCAAAGTGCTTCGTGACACACACACCATGGCAGAGATGCTAACACAGTGAGAAAAACTGCATCCAGGTGTGAAAACGCAACCTTCAGCCAAGGACACAAACCCCACAAGGGAGGTGGTCTTGATTCTGACCCATCAGGATCTGATGGGACAACAGTTTTTCAGGCTCAGCAGGTCAGGGGTGTGTTTGGGGGAAAAAAAAAAGTCAGAACCAAAAGACTTGTGGGCTGAAAAAAAAGCTTCTTTGATGAAGTTATTGAAAGGCAGTGGAAGCTGAGGCCTTCATTAATGTAATTCTGTTTCTCTGCATCTTTAATCCGCTCTGTTAACAGAGTGAGATGTTTGGGTAACACAAAGCTGTGTGGAAGAGCTTTTCGAGGTGAACCTTTTCCTTCCCACCTCTCTGAGCATGTCACACCCTTTTCATAAAAATGCTGCACATTTTCTACATGTGCAAACATGAAGCACCAGCTTCACAGCTTCATGTGTCAGTGTCAAATATACAAATCCTATTAGCTATAAAACATGTGCCACTCAGTCTTTTAGGACATTGTGCTCCTCTGTCTGTTCACATGTGGGAGCAACATTCACCTCAATGTTTATTTGGAAAATTAGAGATAAATGGACTGAATATTGAGGTTTAAATGCCATTATTTAAATTAATTAATCGTTATTAGTATTTCATCATTTAGACCAAGCAAATCTCTGTAACAAACTTTGTGTCTACCTAAATGTTAAATATTGGGTCCTGTCAACCAATTTTTGTCCAATTGCATTATCTTGAAAATTCCTGTGTGCAGTAGTTCATCCTCTTTCACTTTCAGGATTTTGTTTGAGGATCGATATACAATGCAGAGACTTTATTTGTTTAGCAAAACCAGCTCAAGCCTGGCTAAAACTGACTCAGGCAACAGGGCAATGAGCATAAACAGAACATTAAACCTGTGAGCATTTCAATGACAAAGATCAGGCAGTTGTGCATAAATAAACACCTACAAATCTTGTTAACATGAGAATATGAAAAAAAAAAAAACAGGAGAAAGGGAAAAACTCCTACAGAGTGATGTGAAAACTGATATTACACAGAAAACTACTACATCAAGTTATTGTCATGATCTTTGGGTTTGAGATTTGGTTTACTTTCCCATCTTGACTCATTTCCTCAGTCTGCCCCTTCTGTGTCTTGTAATTAACTTTAATTTCCTGCTCAGGCTTTGCATGCTGGTATAGGAGTACTAAGTTGTCTTTTGTACATAGCTGGTGTGCTGAGTGAGCACCTGGCCCTTGTGCATGCAGGTGAAGCCCTCACTGTATCTCTCTCCCTCTAATCCTCTAATCTGCATGCAGCATCCTTTGCTTCTGGGTTTCTGCATTACAGCACTGACACAAATCAACTTTACTCACTGCAGATTTTTAATCAGATTTAATACCTTTTCAAATAAAAAATGTATTCTCCTGATGCTTTTCAGGTCCTTTCCTTGTTTTTTTGAGAGCGACCACCTCGTAGGTAGTTTCTCTTTCATGCCTCAGTATTTCTGCTGCAGATTTTCTTGTCTTCAGACATATTATTGTTCTGCCATTTTTCAAGTTTGTCAGTTACTTAGTTTTGCTTGTTGTTACTTTTTTCTATAAGAGAAATGTATTATTTTTACATTTTTTTCTGAGGATTTTGTGAATTATATCCTGGTCTCTTTGTGTCCTGCTTCGTGGTCCTACTTTTGGGTCTTCTTATAGTTCTTCTGTAGGTCTTCTTATAACATTTTCAAATCAACTTATTATTACTCTGATATGTTAAATCTAAGAAAGACTGTCTTTTATGATGATTTTAAATCCTAATATGTTTACCTTGTTATGAACCAGCGAACTTCCTCTGCCTCTCTGGGAAAGGGTGACACTTGTTTGCCTCTAAAAACAAGGCAGTTGTTCAGAAAGACCAGGAGTTGGACATCCCTGCTGTAGATGTTCATGCATTAGGTCAAAACCTCCAAACAAATTAAGGAAAAAACAATTTCCACAATAATTTTTTTACCGTTTAGCAATTCTTGTTTTATATATGTTTGTGTGTGTGTGTATGTTTTTTTTGTTGTTGTTGTTGTCTTTTTGTTTTTTGTTATTAGCCCGTCCCCTCTGTCATAGAATTTGTGTTTTTACATTGTGTAAAGCACTTTGTTACATTTTATTGTAGGAACAAATAAAGTTTGATTTGATTTGATTCATTTTAACAAGTTTGTGTTGCATTTAAAAAATGACTCTTGGGTTATTTTGACACTAGTCCTTCATGTTTGTTAGTTGCAGATTACAAATAACCCAATGTAGAGCTCATACCCTATTTTAAGTTATAAAGTTTGTAAAGTGGATAAAATTAGCTCCATCTCTGTTAGAAGAAAGCCATTTCAAAATATTTGGTCAGCTTTTGAATGTTTTTGTGATCTGCTTGTCTAATGCATGTAGTAGAGTTTATTCACTCAAGTGAAGAAGCGGAGTTGTAGGCTATCATTACAATCCAACCAAATTCATGCCACTCCCAACGTTTGCTTCCTTTCCACGCCTTGCATTGACTTGATCTAATAGTCTTTTCAAACTATGTATGACTCAACGCCACGTTCGTCATCCACATTTTCTCTATGTATTCTGCAGCTTTGAAGTTGCTCACCCTGTTCCCTGCATGCCACGTATGAACATGGAAGGACAGGGAGGTACACAAACAAAGCCATTCCAGGAAAAGTAAAAGCCCATAAGGTGCTACTGTAATTGTACAGAGTTTGTCATTTTGATGTAGTAATCCTGACTGAAACACATCAGAATTTTTTCATTTATTTTTTAATTCAGACACATTTTGCTTAAAGTATTCACATGTCTATCAATTTATCTAAATATTAAGTAGATTCATTCAGTTTTCAGCTTAGCTTATAAAAGGCAAAATGAGAAATTTTCCCTTTAGTGCTCAATTCTAAGTGAATATTTGCTGCTGTTGAAATGTAGCTGTAATACAACAAAGTGAGATTTTATAGGCTACAAAACAGTTAAAACTATAACATGCTTTTTTTTTTTTTTTTTTTTTTTTTAAAGGGGGTTATATTGTGGAAACGTCACCCTGTTGACCTGTAAAATTTGAGGGGCTGGTTTGGCATTTTTATTAAAAAAGGGTGGGAGGTTGTCTGGTCATTGTTAATAGTTAATAGAATTTTACAACAACATGTTATGTGGTAAAATCAGCACCTCATCTGCATCGTCACCTGCTTATCTAACATGTAATCAGTACCAGTGTGGTAAGCCTGTATTGCCCAACATATATGCTTGGTCAGGTTGTAGAAAAGCTCTAGTGCCAGCTGAATAATAAGAAACAAAGTGAACGAACAGAGCAAACTACAAGCAGAGTGCAGACCTCTTTAGGATCAGTCACTTGAGAAAAACCCCAATAGGCCCAACAGCTCATCAGGTTACCAGCCCCACGCTGACACCCCGATGTATACATGAAGCTAATATCACTATTTAACATCATCCGGGTAGATGCCACTTATTTATAATCTTTGACTATAAAAACACACTGTTAGACACAAAGATTAAGTCAATGACTTCAACAGGCTTGAAGTCATTGAAGAAAGATGGATTTTCTCTAATGGCAGCAGCCTAGATTAGCCATAATCTGGATTAACCGTATTTAAGATATACCATGTTATCGTGTTTTATTGTTTTTTGCTTTCTTTTGTATTCTTTTTTGCCAACTTTTCTGGGAATTAATTGTTGCATTACAAGTTACAATGGCTTGGGATTTTCAATACTGGCTTTTTTACCGATATCCAATATATCTATTTTGTTTTATTCTACTCTACAGTCATATAGCCGACACTTTTTATCCAAAGCGATTTACATATGAGAGTGCGAACACACACACACACACACACACACACACACACACACACACACACTCATATTCCAATTGGCACGGGGAGCAACTTGGGGTTCAGTGTCTTGCCCAAGGACACTTTGGCACATAGTCAGGAGAAGCCTGGAATTGATCCTTTCTAGTTGAAAGACAACTGCTCTTCCACCTGAGCTATAGCCCCCCTGTCCAATATACACTAGTCACAAAAAGTTAGGGATATTCAGCTTTTGGGTGAAATTTCACAACAAGCCTAAAATGCATTCAAACCTGTACAGGTGAACTTAATGTGATCTTCTCTAAGCTTTTAAATGCACATGTCCAACTGTTAAATGTTTCAATAAATTTTGCACAAGTTGCTGTTCTCTAACAAGGAGCTTAACAGCAAAAATCACGGCAGGTGTGTGATCCTTGAATTGACCAATAAATGTCCTGGTTCAATTAGAGCTGGTGTTTAAACAGTTGTCCTCATCATGCTGTTCACATTTTGACATCATGAGACCAAGACGACACCTAACAATGGAACAACAGTCCCTTGCCATTGCGATGCTTCAAACAGGACGTTCTCAGACAGAAGTGGCCACTGAGCTTGGAGTGTCACAGAGTGTCATCAGCAGGTTGCAACAGAGATATGGAGAGACTGGAAGAGTCACAGAAAGGCCTAGAAGTGGACGTCCTTTGGCCACATCCCGTGCTGATGACCGCTACATTGTGAACACTGCCCTGAGAAACCGGATGATGAATGCCACTCAACTCCAGGCACGTTTAAGAGAGGTGAGAGGCACCCAAGTGTCACGTCAGACCATTCGAAACCGTTTCCATCAGCATGGTCTGCGTGCTAGACGACCTGCACGGGTACCTGACCACACCACCAGGCACAGGCATCATCGTCTTGCATGGGCCAGGGAGCATTTACGCTGGACGAGGAACCAGTGGGCCTCAGTGCTGTTCTCTGATGAAAGTCGATTCACACTGAGCAGAAATGATGGCCGGCAACGATGTTGGAGACGTCAGGGAGAGCGCTATGCATCAGCCACTGTTGTCACCAGGCGAGCTTTTGGTGGTGGCGGTGTTACAGTGTGGGCAGGGGTGTCCACTTGGTACAGAACTGCCCTACACTTTGTGAATGGTACAGTGACAAGCCCATACTACCTGAATAACATCATTAATCCAGTGATTGTGCCCCTACATGAACAGCACAGGGCTAATTTCATCTTCATGGACGACAATGCTCCTGCTCATCGAGGCCGCATCATCAGGGAACGGCTGTTGGAGACTGGTGTACCTCAAATGGAATGGCCTGCACTCTCTCCAGACCTGAATCCCATTGAAAACCTGTGGGATCAGCTGAGCCGTCGTGTAGAGGCTCGAAACCCTGCACCCCAGAACCTCAATGACCTGAGGGCTGCCCTTCAAGAAGAGTGGGATGCCATGCCTCAGCAGGCAATAAGTTGCCTTGTGAACAGCATGAGACGTCGTTGTCAAGCTGTAATTGATGCTCAAGGGCACATGACGAGATATTGAGACGTTCACATTTTTTGTTGTGGTGTAACTACCATTGTTGTTACCTTTTGTGTTGAATGAATTTTTTGAGATCAGGAAATCAGTAGTGCATCCTTCTACTTAAATGTCTTACTTTTATGATATTATATCACTGTAGCATGAACATATTGCATTTTCCATAAATTTCACCTGAAAGCCAAATATCCCTACATTTTTGTGAGTAGTGTATATATACATATATATAAAAAAAAATGTACAAGGCATTGCTTACATTTTGTCATTTTGAGTTAGAGGAGACTTAGCTGAAGAGTTTGATATATAATATGTGAAGCTTGTATAAAAGTTATGTCATACAAAATAAAAAAATCAATACAGATAAATTCCAATATTGCATTTTAATGTCAACATTAGTCGATAATATTGAAAAGTGGGCCTCTCTAATAATGGCTAAATTATCCGTGCCTCCCAATAATAAAGAAAGCTTTAAAATTAAAAGAAATTTATGGATCCAGGCAGCGATCTGCACCAACCTTTAAAATCTAAATTATGGTTTCTTATTTTATTCCTGACATTTCCTGAAAATTTTTATCAAAATCTATCCACAGCCTTTTGAGTTATGTTACTGAGAGACAGACCATAGTCCCTGGGGGGAAAAAAACACTTGATTATATAGAAATAAAAAATAAAAAATTGTCTAGCTGCGCCTGAACTTCATATTTATATCTGAACCACCATTACACTCCTTCTCATAGAACTACTGACTTTGCAAATACATGTTATTTATAAAACAAAACCCTCAGACAATAACTTTTGTCGTAAAAGATTTTTCATGGTCTTTTTAGCTGTGGATCAGTGCAACTACTGCATTACACATGTTGAAGCAAGGCGGTTAAAGTTTATGAAGCAATATGGATCATATGGAAAAGCATAGTAGTAGAAGACTATATTAAATAATTTTGAAAACCATCTAGGATATTGTCATTTTAAATGGATTTATTGTGTTATTTTCAGGAAACAGACAGACACTGCCAGAGGGAAATATGTAGGTTATTGTACCAAGAGGTTCAAGGGACTCAGACAGGGTCAGTATGGAATTTATCATGTAAATACTCAGACTGACTGAGCCTGTGATTGTACTTTATGAAAAAAAAAACAAGCTCCTCAATAAGGAAATGCTAGAACAACCATACAGTAAATAAAACCGTGTTCTGGCATATTTGTTAAGCTGTGCTCTCAACCTCTACATCTGGATCTTCAAGGAACCGCATTTTTAGGGAAGGTAATCCATGCATGACTTGAAACAACTGAATGAGTAAAAGTAATTATAGGATGAGCTTGGACAATAAAAAAATAAAATAAAATAAAATAAAAATTAAATTAAGTAACATTTCTAAACAACACAAACAAAAAAAAAAAACTTTAAAAAATCTAAAAAAAAACAAGATAAAGACATGCTTAGATTGAACCTTTTTTAACCTTAAGTCCTCTGTTAAATAGTGTTGAATTGGTTAAAAAAAAAAAAAAAAAAAAAAGAACAGACTGTCAAATTGTCATTTGAGACCTCACCACCTGTTAAAACCTCTAATTTGTTCTGGGGGTTTTTTTTCCATTGATAAAGACTCCATCATACTATGATCTAAAGATGTTAGACCTACAGCTGCATTGTTTCAAAAGGAATGTTCATCCTGAAAGTTATTTGCACTATGTGCCATCTTTTTTTTCCCCATTAACACAGGTACTAATATTTATATATCTTAATATCTCTTTTTATCAGAACTCAAATTAATCAAAACAAACAGACACTGTGATTGCAGAGATACACTTCTGAAAAAGTCAGGGATAGACGACTTTAGGGTAAGATTGACAGAAAACATAAAAAGTTGATGCTACAATAATAACATAAATGTGGGACATTTAGGTGGAATCGTTTAATGTTAATTCCTTAATCTATAACTCTAACTTCATGTTAGTGTTGTCAACTTATTTTATTATGGCTGAACAAATTTTCAAGCAAAGCCCTAAAATAGGCGTGGGGCATAAAACAGAAATTTCCCAAAATCCTTCAAAACATCTCAGGATTTTGATAGTTCTTGTCTTTCCACCACTTTTTACAAGACTTACTTTTTTTCTCATACAAGATAAGTGCTTTTCTTATTTCTAAAGATCAGTCTGAAGTTTCTCACTAAAATTTCAAACAAGTAATCACAAGACATCTTATGTTAAGAATTATTAAAATGCTTAGCCAAGATTTAATCATCAAAATACCATTCTCTTAAATATGACTTATTCTGTAAATGCTGTTATGTGTGCAAAGGAATGCTAAAGCCCATGAGCCTCTGGGTATTTTCTGCATTTCTACCTGGAAGTCCATCCGAGGGCAGACCATGGAGTTTCATAAGCTTTGTTCCATAAGAAACTTCTGCTCCAAAGAAACATGATAAAGAAATTAAACTTCAGTAACAAAAGCAGTGGAGCCAAGTCCTTATGCAACGATGTTTAAATTAATAAAACATAACAGGAAATTAGGTCTGAAACTCTAATAATTAGTGCAGATCAAATTTATTTAATTTCTTAGTGTTACCTAAGGATAGGACCCAGCTGGCTTTGTTGCTGCTGAATTCTGTCATCATGCCAAGTAAAAAATAACCAGATGCAACAATGAATCAAATTCTCAAGGAGCTGATGAGTCACCTCATCATAACCATCTATCATGAAGGGCTTTAATAAGAATTTGATGTTTTCTGATACTATTAGTTTGACCATCCTAAACTACTTTGGGTTAATAAATTCCTAAAATGTCAGGTTGTCTCTTTTTAATTAACTGACTTGGTTCGGCTAAAGGACTACAAAGAGATTAAAGACCTGGAAGAGGAGGTAGAGGAGGTATTTAAGGTGAAGAAAAAAAACCTGACCCTCATTACATAACTGCCTAATGCTCCTCTGCACCTGTTAACACAATTCTGCTTTCTCACCAGTGTCAACCACGTTCACTTTGCTTATTTAACTCACAAAAATAAAAGATAAAAATACAAACAAACATACACACACCCTCCAGAAAAATGATATGGTTACAGCAGAACCAAGTCAAATGCAGAGCAGGTTCTGCCATCTTTCTGCACAGCAGGGATAGAAAGCTGATTTTAATGTATACTAGCTTGCACAGGCAGTAACTTGGCGTGTACATCCTGTGAGATCTGCAACAGGTGCTGTTGCTACACAACACTTTTTTTCCTCTCCGTTTACTGGTTAGATTAGAGTGTGAACATTTGGTACCAGTTATGTATAAATGAAAACAGTGTGGGTTTCCAAAAGGACTCCCAGAAACCAACATGTAACTAACGATCTGCAAAACAAGCAGCCGTCTTCGTGTTAGTGTTCATAAGCTGCACTAAAGCCAGCATGAAGATGTTGCTGTTGGTCAGTGAAATTATAAATTTAGGCAGCGAAGATTCAGTGTGCTGTTTTTCCAAAAGCACGTCAGAGGAAAAAAAAGCTTCAGCCCAATGATACAAACATTTAGCCCTTTTTGTACTACATAACAGGTAAAATGTTAAGAGTGTTCAGATGTTGGAAGTTTTTAAAGGAGTAGTTGTTGGTGCGGTGGACCGTATGAACCAGGTCTCTGGTTTGGTCCACAGCTGGGGCATTTTCTGTATGAAGCTTGCATTTTCTCCAGCTTCCTCTGTTAGGTTAAATGGCATTTGTAAACAAAGGAAAAGAAAAAACAAAAATCTATGTTGTAGCGAACATAAGTGGTTGGTCTGTGTTGGACTAAAGGACCCGGGGACCTTGCCACTCACCTGATGGCAGCCAGGATAGATTTTACAATTTCACATTTTATTGTTGTTATTATGTAATCTCATTTCCCCCCAAGCCATTAAGTAATTTCTTGGTAGTGTTACACTATTATCTATAATAGTGTCGAGAGCAGGTCATTTCAGCATTTTTAATGAAGGGTTTATTGAGATTATGGAGCTCGTAAAGCAACCAGTTCCACCTACTGTCCCAGACTAAGCTAGCTGTTGTTCATATCTTTGCACAGACTCACAGGCAGTTGTCAGGCTAATGTGGGGAAATATATTTAATGGGGGAAGATTTTTTTAAAAAAAAAAAAAGGTAAATCAAATAAATTGCTCAGTGACAAGTAGTTACAAGCACGCAAAACTAGACAAGCAGGATTTGTTGAGGAGCAGAAGCAGCAATAAAGAGTCCATTACCAAACAAGAGGCAGGTGTGGAAATCAGCTACACCTGCCAGATGACCAGGTGCAAACGGCAACAGGAACACTGAACCTGAACTTAAAGACAACCTGAAGTAAAAACCCACATACAAACTTAAGATTTACCACCAGAAACTAAAGCCAAAAACAACTAATTCCAGCCGATTATGACACTACAAGCAGCTTGGAAAGTACAGAAGTGAAGGACAATTTCCAGGCCCCCCAAAAAACCCAAAAAAAACAGATAAAATCATTCACAACTACAAGAACTCAGAAAGCGCTGACATCCACCAAGCCATTGTGAAAAATAATTGTTGATGATTGCGGGCTTTATTTTATAGAGAAGCTCCTCTTGTAAAATGATCCCCATTTCTTCAAATTAAATAATCCTTTACAAACAATTTCTGGATCCAGTGATGAAGATCCACCTCCACAATGTATTTACTTGTTCCTTTTCTGACATTTCCTCCTAATTTAATCAAAATCCATTCTTAACTTTGACAAATACCACTGAAGTTTAATCCATTAAATCATTGATTTTTAAAAAAAAAAACTTTTTTACTTACTGATGAAGTTCTTAGTTTTTTAAATTTGTCTCATAATAAAACAAGTCATTATCAATAACAGCAGGTTTACACGTCACAGTCCTCTGTGACAAGTTTTGTCATTTCTATCAATTTTACAAAAGCAGGTATTAGAGATGTCTAATATTCTCAAGATAATATTATCGGCCAATATTAACATTAAAATGCAATATCAGAAATTATTTTTATAGGTTTTTACTACTTTAATGACACAAACATGCACAAATTATGAGTCAAATTCTTCAGCTAAGTCTCCTCTAACTCAAAATGATAAAATATAAACAATGTCATGTACATTTTCTAGATTTTTTTTTATTTTTATGGCAGAACTAGATTAAAACATTTCAGTATTGGTTGATATCAGAATCAGAAACTAAGAACTGGATAAAAATCAGTATATTAGATGTCAGTTTAAAAAACAAAAAAGAGCCAATATCAAACATCCCTATTAGGTATTGATATTTGCCACTTCCTTCTGTGCATAAATGAATGACGATTTTCAGCATTCATACACATCCCTACAGTAGCCCAGATTGGTTTTCATGGCTTTTAGTGGCTTTGTGTGAGTTTGGTGTGTATGTGTAATGTGTGACTTCATTAGAGGAGATGTTTCAGGATTACAGATGTTCTATTTGGGTCACAGAGTTTTCACATCTGGATGAAATAAGGTCAGATAAGATGATGGATGGTGAATAAACACTGAAGATATTGACAAAATATATCCTATTTTGTTAACCAGCACACACCAACAAAAGCTCTCTAATGTCATCCTTCAGTTTTTTGGGGTTTTTTTTCCTTTTGGTCTGCCAACATGACTTGAATCAAGTTTCCTCTTTTGGCTGTGCGTTGTGCGAGCCTTTGTGTTCTGCAGGAGTCAGATCCTGACCCTTTTTATGTCTGCACAGAATAACATTACATGGCATAATTATTCTAGTGTCTGGTTACACCAATGTGTCTCTGCTGGGTCAACACAACCAGCCTGGAGATGAAAGAGCGCAGGTTAGCGCACACGCTAGAAACCCATCAGTTATACAGACTCTGTCACACTGCTCTGCCAAATACCTGCACTCATAGTAGCACACTATACTTACTATTCAGAACTAAATCCTATTTATAATCATGTGACAAAAACCTCTTTTGAAATACCTTTCTGCATCTACTTTGTGGGGGGAACTAATTGCTGTTCCAGTCCCTTCCCAGAGAGAAAGAAAAATGCTTATAAAAAATATAACAAGTAGGCCACAAAATGTAAATCACACTTCAGATCATTTACAAGAAAGACAAATATATTTTTGTACCTCCTATGAAAAAAACAGGAAACTGTCACGATGAAAGTATTTTGGCCTCTTGTAGTGAAGCAAACAGTCACCACTCAGTAGTCTAACAGAGGTAAACGGGAAGTTATTTTGCTCTGAACAGTCTTTGTTTTGTCACATTGCAGCTACAGAGAATATACATGCAACTCTAGAGGAGAGAGTTTTGTTTAACTATTGTTGTCAGTACACAAAAATATCCTTCTTAAATCTGTAACTTCGATTGGGCATTTGTTTGTAAAGCACACCTTGTGGCATTTAGTTTAACATCAAAATGAGAAAAAACTACATAGATTGTATCATATCTGGTAAAATGATTTTCCCAATGTGTTAATGGGATGTTTATGAGTATGTTCGTTTTTGGCTGGTAGTTTTTATGTAAAAGCTACAGTTAAAAGAAAAGTAGCTGATACCAGTGACAAAATTAATGCTGATCAAATTTAAAGATTTTCTACGTAACTTTCCAGCTTTAAAACTCCACATTCTACACTTGTTTTGACGACACAGTGACTTATATCATGTATAATTCTAAAGCTATCAATGCCCAGCAGCGTCCTGAGGCTGAAGAATAATGCTGTGATAAGCTTTTTCCTCCCATGACGTTGCAGCCAAGTTTAGCTTTTATGCACCACATGACATGCAGTGTGATATAAAAACACTGGTTCTTTTGAATACACACTCTGGCTAATTAAGCAAAGACACCTAAGAAGACATTATTGGAGACAGAGGGGAAAATGAAGTGAGTGAAGGATAAAGCATGAGATACATTCATTCATTGTCTGAACCACTTCGTCTGATTAAGTCGCCAGCAGGAGCAACATATAGAGACAAACAACCATTCACACTCACACTCACTCTTATGGACAATTTAGATTAACTAATGTATTTTTATTAACTTTGACAAATACCATTGAAGTTGAATCCATTAATCCCAAGGCGGGTCTGGGAACTCCTTAGGATCCCCCCTGCAGAATTAGCAAATGTGGCTGGAGAGAGGGAAGTCTGGGCTTCCCTGCTTAGGCTGCTCCCCCTGCGACCCGACCCCAGATAAGCAGCGAAGGATGGATGGATGGATCAGTGTCTTTGGACAGTGGGAGGAAGCCGGAGTACCTGCAGAAAACCACGCAAACATGGGGAGAACATTTAAACTCCACACAGAAAGGCCACCATTTGAGTCTACCCCCCAGCCGAGGGGGTACAATGCTAACGCTACGCCACTATGCAGCCCATCAGATACAACTATATTATAAAACTTTTTGTACACTGCAAAAACTGAAACCTAAGTATAATTAAAAATCTTAAATTGAGTACACATATGCTTATTTTTTTTAAAGGTAAGATAATTCTTAGTTTTATGCCAGAGAATTCCTCTTGTTTTAAGAGTATTTTTACTTGTTTAGGGAAGTCTTGACAAGCCAAATTTTCTTGTTTTGTTGGCAGATAATTTATCTTATTTTAAGCAACATTTACCTAATTTTTGCATTTTTTTTGTTTGTTTTTTAAGGCCGAGTTTTTGCAGCGTATGGAGATAGCTCAAAGTACAGGTAGGATGTTAGACTGATGCCAAATAAGCAATAAAGAGTCAGTCACTGAGAAAATCTGCAAAAGTCCCAGTTGATGGTGAAAAGTCTCCATCTGGAGAAATTTAGTGACGAGGCTGAACCTTTCAAACCATGTACACATGTAGCCGGGTTTTTGTAAAACCGAATATCTTCCCCCCTCTAGCCAGTAAAAAAAATGAATCCACACGATGTTGTTTTTCAAAAACAAATCCATCCACAGCTATCCACATGACTGCGTTGTGAAGCACATCTAACCTTTAGGCAGTACTGCCTCTTATCCTACAAGCTCATGACATCCCTTCAGCAAAACACGAAACATGCCTTAAACATTTAATGCTTAGGTGGTAGAAAATAACTGTCCATAATCTCATCGTTCGCCTTTGGTCGTCTATGTGGAGCGGTACTGACAGCAGTGTAAAAAACAAACACAAAGCACCTGTTCAACAGAAAACACTAACACAGAGGACGTCAAAAACAAAGGTCACACATGTGACGTCATGCTGTTTTTGGTCACAGACAGTGACGTTTCAAAACCTAAAACCCCGGATATATGTGTTCACATGCAGATGTGCAAACGGAGTATTTGCAAATCTTCATGAAGTGAGAGGTTTTTTACAGAATCCTTTTTGATTGCATAAATCTGCGTTTTCATGTGGATGACAGGCCAAATCAGAGAAAAACCTCTTCCGTTTGTTAGATACCTGCTACGTGCGGAAAAGGCTTATATATCTCGCAGGTTAAAAATTTTTGTCCCATCCAACAAAATCTGAATTGTCTGCATGTTTCATTTAGCTGCCACTTCATTACCTTTAAGCATCACAAATTAATTTGTTAAATTTAGGGGAAAAATGTCTGGATTTGGCAATCACAAAGTTAGAAATGAAAATACAAAAACATGATTTGTTTAGTCATCACAAAGTAATTAATGAGGTTTCCAAATTAAAAATACATTGTAGGTTTAGGCATCACAAAGTATTTGGTTAAGTTTAGAAATAGATAAAATGCATGAGGAGGTTCAGGCATTACAAAGTAAAACGTTATGTATTAAAGTTAATTACGTATAGTTAGATTCAGATTTAGATTTAAACAGCAGCTGTTTGCTGCACCTAAGGGATCCAAACTAAATCTAAATAATTCAAAGCACTTTTTAGGTCTTATTGGTTTGTTTATTTACTTAAGGATTCAGATGTACAAAGTAATTTATATGGTTTTAACTTCTGAAATCACCATTGCTTGGATTAGAATTTATCCCCGTCACAACAAGTTGAGTCAGTCTCCCCTCCCCAACTCATCGCCTTTACTAAGAATATAAATATGTTAGACTTATGCTTATTTCATGCTTTTCAGTTATCTCTAGAAGGAGTGACAATATTTTACATTTATACCTGTTCAGATCCATGAGGTTTGCTTTGAGTTATTCTTCTATTTTCTGCCTCTTGGCTTCCATGCGAGTGGCTGATTGATAAAATAGGAAGCACCTGTGACTGACTGATTTCCTCCTAGACACTGGATCAGGTCTCCAGTTGCTATTTCACTTGTGGTATTGTTTGGTCTCATTACATTGTTTTGTGAAGAGCTCTTTGTAAACCTGTTTTTATCTTCTTTGCATCAGGAAGAAGACCTTCACCTGTCTTTGATTTACCTTTTATTGAGTTTTTTTTCCCCCAAGACTTGAGCCAGCAGCCTAAAGTCTGGCTAAGGTACATTTCTGGGTTTACTTCCAGTCAGTTGTCACTTGCCTGTCTTCAAGCCACTATTGACACCAACAACTTTTCAGGAGAATAACTAGTTCATATTTGCAAAGGAAACCCAGCTTGGTCAGTATTGGCATGTTTCACCATTCTTGAATCTGAACCTTCACCCGGACACTTTTTCTCCACAGACCATCTTGACCCTCCAACAGTTATGACCTTAGTGGTATGAATACCACAAAAATCATTTATGGAAAAATGTCAGGTAGCCTCACATTGGTGACAGCATAGAATTCAAATGAAGTCTACAATCACTGTCAGTGTGTGTGAGCCGCTTGACGGGCTGCAGATTCTGCTAACAAAATAATGAATTTCATATTGGAAACAAGTTGGAGAATGTCTACCTTGTATATATGTGTGTTTGTGTGTTAAATTTTCCTAATTCTTCACATAAGGTGCACTCCATTAATTTCTATGCTAAAGCAGTAAGGATTTTCTCCCTTACTCTGGACTGTATCACCTCCATTTCCACCCTTTTTGTTTCTGCCTGCTGGTACGTTGATACAGTACAACTCACTTCCTACTGAAAGACACAGGTGTCAAACTCCAGTCCTCGAGGGCCGGTAATCTTGCAGGTTTTTGTCATATCCATGCTCCTACACGCCTGATTGAAATTCATAAGTAGGTTGACAAGATGCTGCAGGATCTATTTTAGTTGAATCAGCCATGTTGGTGAAGAGAAATGACAAAAACCTGTCGGATACCGGCCCTCAGAGTTTGACACTCCAGAGAGATCTGCAATCCTGCAGAAAAACACACATCTACAGCAGCACAAAGCGAATTGGCAGTAACCATATAAAAAGGGAAACTGAGAAAAATGCTTTCACAGTCTGTGCTCGTTACTTTGAATGTAACAAAGAAGGGGTTGGGTAAGGTTTCCAAAATTCAATACTCATGATGGAGAGAGTAAAAACTTATACTGGCACCACTAAACTTTGGCAGATTCTCTCACCTTTATAATGTTGCACCTTGTTAATTATCTCCTGCTTTCTCACTCTTTCTTTTCATCACTTCCTCCAAATAAACGTTCTCTTGGAAAAAAGCTAATAACAAGATGCTTCAATTTTGTTGGATTGTGAGATCCAAGATCGAAGGGTAGTTTCGAGGAGTTCATTAGCTCATTGATAAATATAGGAATTTGAAAATGCCACATTTTGGGTTCAAATGGGTAAAAAAGAACCATAAATAGATACAATTCTTCATTAAAATTATAGCCTTTATCTGTTTAAATGTGTCACAATTGTTCATTGGAATTTATTGTTTACAAATTCTGAAATAACTAAATTTTACATGTTTTTAAAGTGACCAAAAATGTAGATAACTATGTAAATTTCTGCAAGAGTAACACTAAAACTGAATAACAAACATAACTCCCTCCTTCCTAAGAGTTAATCATGCATAATTGTGCCACATAATCTTGTCTCAACCCTGTTCAAAGTGCTTACACAGTGGATTCACATCGGAATGACAGAAGTCACCATTGTGCAGCTCTCCAAGAAACTAGAAAGCGTGACTGAATCATTTTAAATTGTACAATGACTCTAAACACCTAGATTTTTATGTCTGTGATATGGAACTCTTGTTTCATAAAACTGTGTTTCATAAAATATTTTATAATTTAGGTTTGCTAAGGTATGATTCATTTTTGCTTCCATCAATCTCCATTTTTGTGTTGTCACTGAAATAAAAAAGTCCCGTCTCACATCGTAAAGCAGCTTTGCGGAGGCAAGCAGGGAGTCAGTGGGTTCACACGGCTGACCGAGGTCCATCCTGGGTGGAAAGTTTTTGGAAAGCGAGACGAGCAGCCTCCCCTCCCGGGCCCCCTAAGACTGATGTGATCCTCCTATTTGTGCGGCTGTCATAAAGAATGGGCCCACTAAACTACTTTCCCACCAATAAGAGGATTACTAAGGTAATGCTCCTGAATCAAGAGATGCTCCAGCACATGTAGACATTGGAAAGCTGAATTTAATAACTCATGTAGAAAGCTGGATTGAAATTTGGCCATTGGATCAAAGTGGCGCCTTACCTAGACGTTCAGTATGGATGCTAGCTGGGCTCCGAGGCAGGAAGAAAAAGGAAACATCTCACTTCAAACTTGGTCCAGATGACAACATAATATGTGCAGCAACAAGGACATGAGCTTTCACTGGTTTCCAATTCGTGATCACAATAAATTGTGTTAATTTAAATGCACAACTTGTCTGCTGCTTCTCATGTGTTTATTGA
Organism: Telmatherina bonti; assembly: GCF_933228915.1. Classification (NCBI taxonomy): domain Eukaryota; kingdom Metazoa; phylum Chordata; class Actinopteri; order Atheriniformes; family Telmatherinidae; genus Telmatherina; species Telmatherina bonti. The sequence goes on along the minus strand of NC_136632.1, from coordinate 18,681,508 downwards.
TGTTTTTAGTATTTATTAGCACCGGGATAAGTTGAAGAACTTATATGCCAGTTTTGCTTTCTAGAAACACTAACAGTGTCATGCTTGAGGTTGCTGTACCAAGTATGAGTAAAATGCAAGAGGCTTTAACTTCTGTCAGGGCTGCAAAGAATGTAAATGAACAACCATAAAATAAATGTTTAGCCACAGATTTGGTGGAAACGTGACAATTCTGCATCGATTTATCCGACTAAACCCGACGTTTTCACTTTCTGTTTAGTCCTAAATGTCATTAATTGTCACTTGATTAATTGCTTTGTGTGCATTAAACCATTTGGATTGGATGTAATTGGTATGGGAACCAATGTGTTTTAAAACAGACAGTGATGGTTGGTGGACCCAGTGGGATTTCCCATTGTGTTAGGAGGTCGTGTTTAGCTAAGGAGTGTTTACGTAGTGACCCTCATCCTGTCACAGTCCTCATGTCCGATCAGGATCAACTATGCCTCTGTGTGAGCATCTGTGTATGTGTGAACGACATGACAAGGTTTCCAAAAGATAACTCACTTCCTCTTCAGCGAATTGTTTGCTTTACAGTCTGATGGCCACCAGTCTCCTTTGTGTCAGTAGCGTCAAACGACAGTTGTATTGATGCACCCGATGCCCAGTTAAAAGAAAATGGGAGTGGGGATGCACACAAATGCATACACATGCTTGAACATGTGGAACAGCACCTCCATAATATGAAATGTAAGATGAAAGAAGAGGTCATTTTTTAAGCAGAATCCATATCATGCTCCAGTTATTACTATTAAGAGCCCCAGAGGAACAAACGTATTTGCTTTCCATGTCAACTCCTGCTGTGTCTTTATATTTTCCCAACATCTTCTTTCTTAGTAGAAATAACTTGGTTGCCCCTTTTACTTTGAACTACACCAGATTTCTGCATCATTCTTGTGTTCACACCAAGAATCCAGGAAATAAAAACCCGCTGACCTTAAGCATGGCTGATCGTGATATCTCTTTCTTGGAAACAAAACAGGAAATAAAAGTTGTCTATCTATATAGTAACAAAGATCCTCCTCAGTGGGTTAACCGTTCCAAGACCACATACAGAGGGGATGAGGTGAATAAGGCTCAGGAGAAAATAAACTGAACTAAAGTGAAAAGTTAATAAATATAGTTCTGGGAGAGGAGGACGGGAGGGGGTGAAACGGTGTTAGTGATCCGGCCTGGACCCAGGAGGGGGTTTTGGTGGGAGACTGGCGAGGTTAAACGTGATCTGCTGAGCGCTATTCATCTGGTCAGGAGGTAACACACTTGCATAAGAAAATGGATGACTGCTGGGGTGGGAATCACCCTGCGATGATCCAGTATAGTCTGTGTGAGTGAAGGCCACATCTAATTATACTCAATGTCCCATGGCTGATACAGTATGGAAAGTTTGACTCAGTCCAGATTCAGTAAAGTTACTTTCTATGGCTCCAAATGGCAATAAACAAATAAAAGTAGTGTTTATTTAGATAACTTTGCTGGCAGTGTGTTTAAAGATTTTTTTTTTTTAGGAATAAATGAGTCTACATTTAAATTTAAAGTAATGTGAAAAAATACTGCATCTTTTAATTCAAAAGTTTAATGAATCAGCACATGAACGACATAGATTTTGCCAACTTTTCTTCATAATGTTGCTTCACTGACTGGAGATTTTTAGCATTTATTCATTTACATATTTCTTAAAGTGCTTTCATGACATTTCAATCAGGCTGGAATTCAGACATCAATGCAAAACCTTAATTCATTTCTTTTTCAGCCATTCTGTTGTAGATCAGCTGTTGTTGGGGACCACTGTCTTGTTTCATGGCATATAATCTCAGTCAGGCTTTACCTACAGACAGATGGCCTCATGTTTGACTCTAGACTACTTTGTTGTTCCGAGTCCATTGTCAACTCGATCATTGCAAGGTGTCTATGTCATGCAGCTGCGGAACAAGCCCAAACAATTAGCCTTCAATCTCCCTGCTCAGTAGCTGGTATGATGCATTTTTGCTGATACAAGTTGGGTTTTCATCAAACATGGCTCTGTCCATTATGCTCCAACTTCTTTATCCTGATGACATCTATCCAAAAGACAATGTGTCTTATTCTCTAATGTCCACAAGTCCAAACAAACGTTTCATATAGATTGTGGCATGAATGAAAAGGTTTGTATTTAAATGTGTTTGGAGTAAAGGGAAATAAAGGTATATTTATGCTTTTCATTCATTCAAGAACAAGTCACAGTCATGACAGGATTTCTGGTCTTCCTAACACCATCAATGCAAGAATGCAAACTCAGCAGTTCTGTTCCTGCGACGGTATGAACATCACTCCAGATATGTCCAAGTCACTGGTCAGACCACCTGTTGAATGTGGTCTTTTAATTATTAAAATTTACTTAAACTGTGTGTTTTATTGTCATAAATGGTTCTTTAAGGAGATGAATGGTTGCCTGGTGAATAACACAAATGATCACCCTCCAGACTTATCTGGAGGTTTCATTTTGTCATGCTTGCTCCATCGAAAATGATGCTGCATATGTTGGGAAACAACTGGTGAAAATCTGCTTTATAAACTGTAGAAAGTTCAGTGTCAGGAAGATGAGAATATATTCTACGGTAGGGGCGTCTAAAGTCAGTCCTCAAGGACTGCTGTCCTGCAGATTGTCTATGTATTTCTGCTTCAATGGATCAAACAGCCTATCTGCAAAATAAATCATTCACATGAGTCAGCTGTGTTGGAGCAGGGATACATGGAAAACCTAGAGGATTGTGGCCCTCGAGGACTGGAGCTGGACACCCCTGTTTTATGGCATACCACTTTCCACTTCAGCCACTACAACACAAGGAAGTGTCAAAGAGGAAATTTAAGAAGCTTTGTAAGATGTTGTTTTGTAAGATCCGTTTGCAAATATAGGCTGTACTGAATGTTTTCTTTAGAGAGAAGAGAATTTATCCTGAAAGCTCTTCCACACATGTCATAAAATGCTAATATTTAATGTGTTATCTGAGGTCTGTATCAAGATTGGCAACTGTCTTGGTTATTTTTACTTGTGGATAAACTTTCTTGGTGTTGAGTAATTGAAAAGAAAAAAAAAAAATTAATAAATTAAAAAAAATAAAATAAAATAATAATAATAAATGATCATAATAATGAGTAAACATAGTTTATTCTCATATTGCTCTTTACATTATTGCCTTTTTTTTTGCCAATTCTGTGACATGCTCAATTATCACTGATTCTGACGTCCCCAGCTGTGTAATTTTTGTATCTTACATCTGTACATGGGCAGGAGTGTGGAGAAGTGTAGGAGTGAGCAAGTTTGTCTAGTCTTGTTTTGTCTGTATCTTAAATATTGTTTTGCATATAATTTGTGTAATTGTTTCATGTTTTTGGACCCCCTCGAAAACAAGGGTTATTCCATAAAATAAACTTCATATATATATATATATATATATATATATATATATATATATATATATATATATATATATATATATATATGTATATATGTATATATATATATATATATATATATATATAATATATTTACATATATATATAAAATAAACTAAACACTTTGGAAAAGGGTCTTATGACACTTCTGATCGATAGAATTGCTTCTCTAATGTTATTGCTGATGTCTTTCCTCCTTGACGTCATGTTAACTCGCTTTTTCATATTCCAGACCTGTAAACTGATAAAACTTCAGTTTTCTGTGTAGGTGCTCACAATTAATAATGATGAATAAATCAAGTAAATTTGATGAGTAGAAACAGGCTGATGAATATTATCTGATATGCTTTAGTATTTTGGCTTAGTTTTTGTGATACAATGACTTTCCTTTTTAAAATTACATAAGGTGTCCCGTGACACACCAAGGAAGCTGCAGTAAACTGGCCGAACTAACTGGATCTTGCAAATGTAAACAACGAAATGTCTAACACAGCATATATTTTCTGTAAATGACCATTGCTTTTTGAAAACAGACTTTTAAAAAAAAACTTCAAAAATAAAAAGGTGATCGTTTATCAGAACAACCAGAACATGCCTTGTGTCATAGTGATGCAAATAATGGAGCTCCCTATTTTTTTAGTCCTTCACTGTCGTTTGTCAAAACGCTTGTGGTTTCATTTACTGATAATCTAACAGGAAGTCTAATTCTGACATGATTTCCTCAGAATGGCAACAGAGTCATCGTTTGCCTGCAACAGCAGTGAAGAGTGCCTGAAGAAGTGACAACACACCAACCTAATGTCAATATCTGCAAAGATGCATGTAGATACCTCTACATGCAAGAAATTACATACAGAACATGATCGATAAGTGCAAGTCAGACTGCTGAGAGTCCAGCTGGACGCAGGTGTTGCCATGTCGTTCTATAGGAAGTGCTTTTTTTGTTTTGTTTTGTTTTGTTTTGTTCCCTTCCTTCCCCGCAAGAGTCCTTTGGAGGCTTTGTGGACAGAGGCAAATTATTTCAGATCCCAGTCATTCAGATCAAAATGATGTTACAGTGAAGGCCTTGTTCCTTAAAACTTCTTACAACTGGCACTGTATGCACTTGTGAGCCACCACATGACAATGTGAGCATTATTAGAGGCAGCTGCAGCAGTTGGAGTTGTTACAGCAGTGTTAGTTAGTCTAATGGAAACAGCACAGTAACAATGGGAGCATTGAAAGAACTGTAAATGCATTGGCGCTTGCAAGGCGAGTCATTTTCATACTAACAAACTTGATTGTCAAGACCAATCCTTGTTTGAACATGCCCTTTTTCACTTGTTCACAACAGAACTTGCTCGCCTACAATCGGTATACATCATCACAACATTGTGAAGATTTTGAGGCACCAGAGCTCGGACCACTTCGCCCCTCCTGTTGTACCTCTTGCCCCCGTTCCAGTTTCCTGATCCATCTTAGATCTGCAGATTCAGGCTTAAGTCTCGAACAAAGAAAGACTCACACACCAAAAGCTACACACAAAGTGAAACAGGGACGCAAATTTGTGTGAATGATAGAGAGGGAGACCGTATTAAGTTTGGGTTTCTTTTACTATGAGTGCATTTTCTTTGTCTTCCCTTCACTAGTTTCCATGTCACATGTGTTCTGAAGATGCTTTGTAAGTGAATAAGAACGTAAATACATTTAGACATGAATCTTCTGCACATTAACACAATTTGTCCCAGTATTTTTGTACTAACCCCAATTCTAGCAATAAAAATAAAAATGATGTGTTGATATATGAGCAGTACCGTTTGTAGAAAAAAGATGTAAGCCGTATTGTAGGGAGCAAATGTCAAACACTGAGTGGCAGAATTAGTAGGTAGGTCAGGAGTCTTGTGTGGCAACAGCTGAGTCATAACATAAACAGTAAAAATAGCTAAACTGCAATAGTTAGCAGTGGTTGCATCAGAACATAGTGTTTTATCAACAGATGAGTGGTGTCAAAGGCCAGCCAAAAAAAGTGTCCATTCACTAACACAATGTAACGTTCTCAGTGAGCGTGAGATTAATAATAAACTGGAAACTGGAGTACACACACATGCACACCTACACCTGATGTGGTAAGAAGAGCCAGCAGTGTGAATGAGGATCAGGATGACCATGTCACATGACAATGTTTGTGCGTAATCGCCTTTAGACGGGGAGTCTGCTTTGAAGCTGGTCTCTGACCCTGATCGGACCTGACGGAGTCCAGGCCACTCTGAAGCTACTTTACCTTAATATTCTCAAGTGGCTCTGCAGTCTGTTGGTCAGTGAATGACCGCTAACCTTATTATGTGTGAGGTTAAGGCCTTGCACCTGTAAAAATTTCTATTTTTAATTGCTATTTCTTTACATCCATTGAATATTCCACATGCATTTGTAATTTTAAACACTAAACATGAGCTTTGGCTTGTGACCAGACTGTAAAACACCATCTTTAAATGTCAGAAAGTAAGCCAGTCTCCTGTTATGTTTACATGGCAAAGGTGGATTTAGCCAAGATAGTCCTTGTGCAAACCTTGCCAGCAGGACTTTTTACTTGTTTGTACACAAATGTACAGTTACAAGGCAACTATGTAAAGGAACGGAGGCATCAGAGCACGTATCTACTGGTTTTGGATCAGGCCTGGTGGGACACCACTGAAAATGTATTGTCAGAGAATTTTCTAATGTCTGAGAAATCGCTGTTGCATTTAACTGAACCGCTTCACCTGAGAGTGTGGATGAACATATTTGTCACTTTGTGAAAGTCTCAAACCTTTGGTAAACTAAAACTGAACAAATTAGATGGCATTGATTGGTATCTATCTACTGTATTGTTTGCGTCACTGTTAGTAAAGCCAAACGATTTAGTGATATCTGCTACTGAAATAAAGTCATGTTTGAGAAAAGTGTAAAAGAAGCGAAAGCTAGTTTATTCCTCTGTGCTTATACAGAAGGTTGGTCATGATTCTGGCACATAACCTTTGTGCAGCTTTTAATTGTGTCCATCTTTGAGCAGGAAGTTTAGACAGCGTCATTCCGATTGATCCTGGCCCAATTTGTTGGCTAATCGATTTCCAAACTGAAAGGTCACAACATGCCAAGGTTAATGTTTTTTTTAATCACACGATGTTGATATCCACTATATAGGTCACCTCAGGGATTGAACAATTACCCTCTTTTTTTTTTCTTTTTCTTTTTTTTTTTTTTTTACTTTTCTTGCACACATGCACATGGAAAAACTATTATTGGAGGTGTTTCATCATTGTGTTCACCAACAAATTGGTCATTAGGTCTTTTCAGAGCAGCGATGACCCTAATGATGGTCCTGTGGTGGAAAAACTGATGGCGAGTGCAAGCTGATGAGAGATTTTAGAAAGTCACACGCTGCCATTTCTTTTGTCAGGAGTACAGACATACACTCAGTGGTCACTGTCGGAGAAAAATCTGTCCACAACAACACCATGATGAAGACGACTTGATGAATGGAGAGAAAAAGAGATTAGGTGACTTTGAATCTGGTTATACTTTGTTCATTATTTCTTGCTGGTGGTGTAATGGTGTGAGGGATATTTCCTTGGCACACTTTGGGCTCTTTAGTACCAGTTAAGCTTAAACAGTTTAAGTTTACACACCACAGTCTACCGTTCCTGACCATGACTGTCTGTTGAAAACCACGGTGTACCATCTTCTAATGGCTTCTTCCAGCAGGATAATGTAAAAACTCAATTCTTCACCTGGTTTCTTGAACATAAGTTAGTTTTCTGTACTCCAATTGCCTCCACACTCATCAGATCTCAATCAAATAGAGTACATTTGTGGTGGAAATGGGAGTTTCTCATCATGGATGTGTACTGACAAATCTTGTCAACATGGAGAAAAACCTCAGAGGAATATTTCCAACATGTTTTTTATATCTATGTAATTAGGAATCAAGGTAAGAGTGGGTCCAACCTGGTACTAGCCAAAAATGCCTAATGAAGTGGCCAGTGAGTGTAAATACATTTAATTTCCTGTGCTAGTCTGAGGCAACAGACATATTGATAAGGTAAGTGTACAGTGCTCTGTAGCTGATTGAGAGAATTTAATATCCCAGTTAAAGTGTTTCCTCTAAGCAACGATTGTAAAATGAGGATGATGGTGGGTAACAGTCTTTTTCCAAAGGGAGCCACTGGGTCAGACCTCTCTGTTTGTACACAAAACACGTCACAGATCGCGTAGAAAAGGAAAACCTCCCCTTCTTCTCGGTGAGGGCAGTCTCCTCCCCTCCTCTCCCTGCGGATTTAAGCTGATGCAATAAAGGGTGAGTCCACATCCTCCTCAGCAGAACAAGCTCTTCTTCGTGTCTTAGCGCGTCTCTGACTATTTGGTTTTTATTACTGAATAAACCAGCTTTATTTTTGCTTTATGTGTCAGCTTTTTATTTAACACTTCCTTTTTTTAAAAAAAACTATTATTATTATCTCAGCCGAACTGTTACAGCATTGAGTCAGCTTCCGTCTTATAATTAGCGCGTTTCATTCATTCCTCATTTGGTCAAATATAAACTTAATATTCTCAAGGATCTGAAGAAATTGTGTTGAAGAAATCATCCGGAGAATTTTATAATTTTGTTTGTATCTGAAAGGATTTAAAAGACCTCCTGCTACATCTTCTAAAGGTAAGTAATTCCCGGCATCTTCTCCTTGCTGTCTGCCTGGAAAATTACCAGATGTGAGCACTGCAGTTTTAAAAATAAACATGGATTGTTTTGTTTTTGTTTTGTTTTTTTACATAAACATATTTATCGATTATGATTTAATAACACGTTTTGTTTTCAAACCCGAGCGTCATTAAGTAATTATCAAATAAATTGATTATTTTACATTTTAACCAAAGAATATGCAAATATTCCAGTTGTTGTGGGTTTACAACAGCGTATATAAATGTTTTCTTGACACGCCAGATGTGTGAGTTCGTGTCTAAATAAATGAAGAATGGTTTTCATTTAGAGGTCAGTCTTTTGGTTCAGTGAAATAAATAATGATGCTACAGTGATGCTGCAGTGCTGGACTTGTCTGAAAGTGACATGCGGCTAAACCAGCTGCGTGTTCACAAAACATGCACATTCTTGATAGAAATATTAGAAATAGACTGTCAAACCTGGGTTTGGATTGAAAAGACAGTAAACATATAACCCAAGCGTAAGTCACGAAGGGGAAATGCCCGGCCATGCCCATAAAGGGGCAGCACGTGCCTTTTGTTTCTACTGAAGCCGGTCATGGATATATTTACATTAAACAGACCGACCGTGAGTATTTTGGGGGTTTTTTCGGCTTCTGTATAAGGAAATCCACGAGTTAACGTCCAATAAAGACCATTTTGGGTAATGAATGTGACAACCTTTGCATTTCTGTTTATGAAAATGGTATTTTAGCTCAATTAGAAGATAAATTTAAAATAAAAAAAATAAAAAAATACATTTTGCTTTAACGCATTTTAAATGGTTATCCAGGGAAATATGAGTGTCAGCAACGCGCAATGCGGTTTTTTTCCCCCCCATTCGGCATATATATATGCAAGCTGATGGAGATGGGTGAACGGTCTGGTATTTTTCCACTACCGGTGCGCCACCCCGCTCCCCCCTCCTCCCTGCGTCCTCCGCTTGTCACGTGATCAGAGACTCGCGAGGCGGATGGCCGTTTCATTATTCAACATCCTTTCTAGAGCCTGAACGCGCGCAGTTAAAAAAAAAAAAAAAAAAGAAAAGAAAGAAAGAAAGAAAAGCCGGTGGAAATATGCTGCCTCTAAACAATGAAATGTGGTCTTTGTTTCAGCTCCAAAATGCCCTCTGAGAAACAGCCCGCTGCTAAAATTGAGATGGGAAACCTAAACGTCCCTGCAGATGATGACAACAGCAGTGACATCCCTTACCCCATTGTGAAGAAGGTCCCACTGGATGGGTGAGGCTGGGTTTAAAATGAACTCAGTTGAAAACTATTCATACTTTATTTTGCAATTTGCTTGAATTTCTCTCATATTGATCTGTTTGGTTTTTTTTTTGTTGTTGTTTTTTTTTTTATAGCCAATACCCAGATTTTGATGCAGAGAGTCAAAACTTCCTCCCTGAACATAAACCGGGCAAGAAGAAGTATGAGACAGAATATGTAAGATGTCCTAATAAAATCCAATATAATTAGCTTTCATTGTTTGTTTTCCATTTATGTTCTAACTTTGAATATGTTGTTTTTTTTCTTCACAGCATCAGGGCAGTGCTTCCTTTGGTATGTCCGTCTTCAACCTGGGCAATGCCATCATGGGCAGCGGCATCCTGGGTTTGTCCTACGCCATGGCCAACACAGGCATCGCCCTGTTTGTGTAAGCATTGATCAGGTTTACTTATTGTTAACCCCATTCTGATAAAACTCCGGTTGCAGCCAAGGGGAGCGCGAGCAGGTGTAGTTATGTCTGTTGCATCAAGGTCACAGCTCGGCTTGCTGAGGTTTCCCACTGGCTGAAGTGTGTGTGTGTGTGTGTAAGCGTGTGTGTCGTTTCAGCAGCTGTTCGACCCTGAAGGGGAAGCTGATTAAACCAGGTCGAAAGTTTGCAGTTATTCTGATTTTGCGCAGCTTTGCTACTCGCTATCATGTTTGCTGTAGATAAAAATGTGAGGAGGTCATTTTTTGGTGAGAAAAAGTGAGTTAGGTATTTGTATAAACGGCGCCCCCTAAAGGCTGGTCAGAGGATCAAATTGCATCTTTTCACCATTCCAGTGTACCTGAAGCATGCAGGGAACAGGCACCAGTAGAGTGAAACCAGTAAAATGTACAATAGAAGAACTCACTGTGAGCTACAAGACGCTCCGGGTGCAACCAAATGGCAGTTGTAGGTCACCTGACCAAACACAGGGAGTGGCAGGAGAAGCAGCTTAGCTGAGCTAATCCTGCTGCACCGGAGTTACGTAAACAGAGACAGTATACGCATGCAGGAGTTCATGAATGGAGCAGAGAGGCTCTTTATCTGCCGGCGACTGACCAATCCGTGTGCTGTGCCTACAGGAAGCTTGGGATTATAAAGATAAAGTAGCTACTTCAAATCTGACGTATTTGCTGCTGATCTGTGTCAGTTCGGCAATGAAAGACTGCTATGTAAGCTTTTTCCGGTCACAAGCAACCTAGCTCCTATTAAAGGTAATCTCAATCTTGAATATGAAATGAGAAAGGGTGTCAGAGGAAAAGCACGGCGAGGATGATCACATGCTGCCTCTTTACATGACAAGTCTAAAATAGCAGACTGATTCATTTTCACCTTGACTATTAATACCTCAGAATGTACAGTGCTGCCTCGGCAGCATCCCAAAGACGTTCAGAGTATCCCGAACAGGGAAACCTTTTGTCCTTTGCGATCTTGCTGATGCTGCTTGTGACCTAAAACACAGACAGTCTGGTTTGTCTTTGCTGATCAAGCTGACAAAAGAGAGAAAATATAGTTTTGCTTCAGCTGATGATTTGCAGACATTAAGGTATCGATGACTCAGATGAGTGATTTTGCATTACAATGTTTAAACAAGAGGGAAGTGGTGTTGTGATCTAAATCTACAGACTAATTCTTCTATTGTAAGTGACTGAACGGAAGACATCCTTCGCAGTGTCAGTGGATGAATGTCTGACCTTCATGTTAGCAAATTGTCAATATGTTTGCTTTCCAAAGAGGAAAGGACACTTGTCATTCGTTTGGCCTTTGAAGACCCATATTCAGCGCCGGGTTATGTTATCATTGTAACTTTTTCCCCTTTGTAATTACATCCTGGTCACAAGTCAACAGCTAAATATCCTTCTCATCCATTTACAGGTTCCTCCTTGTGGCCATCGCCCTCTTCTCCTTGTATTCTGTCCATTTGCTGCTCAAAACGGCTAACGAAGGAGGTAAGAAGAACTTCCCCACAGCTGCTTGACATTAGCTTTTAAAAGGCAGATTCTTACAACGCTTTGGGTGGTTTCTTCTCTTTCAAGGTGCGCTGGTTTACGAGCAGCTGGGTTACAAAGCCTTTGGAATACCAGGCAAACTCGCAGCCTCCTGCTCCATTACCATGCAGAACATTGGAGGTGAGACAGTGGCACATAAACAGCACAAATGTGCTTTTATGGTGCGACTTGTGAGCCAAGATGACAAACCAGTGTGTTCTGCAACAGCTTCCTGTGAAATCTGAGTAATTTTTTTTCCTTCTGGAGTATCTTGGCCTCTCACCAAATATTTGGCATTTCTTTTTGTGTTCAACATCCTGCAGGAACATGACTTATTTTCCAGGGAATTGTACTAACTGAGCTTGGTTTTCTCTTTACAGCCATGTCAAGCTACCTCTACATCATAAAATACGAGCTTCCTATCGTCATTGAAGCTTTCACAGGAAGCAGTAATGGGTGAGTGGCTAAATATTTCTGCAGCTTTCATAAACCTAAAGGTCTGGAAAAGTGTCTTTAAAGGGTAAAAATGCAAATCAGATTAAAGTCCAAAAAAGAGTAATTTCCCTCCAGGGGCAAATTTAAAATACATTAAGTAGAGTTTAATTTCAAATAGATGTTTTGTTCACAAAATTAAACTGATTAAAAACTGCTCTATAGCACTGCTAGTGGTCAAGATGAGTACTTCAAGTCTTCACAACAGTCAGTTGTTTCTCTGCTGAGTATTGCTCTCTGGATTCATTTTAGGTGCCATAAATAGAAAGAAATTTATACTTTAATTAAGATGAAGCCAATTGTCCTTATATGAAAATTAGAGTGACTTATTTAAAATTTTGGCCAGTGATAAGTGATGCTGAACCCTCAAATGACCCTGAAAACGTTTCTAAGAAGTCTGTGAACAGCTCGGCTGAACTGGCTTCCAGTCAAGGAACAACAAATTCGATTTGTCTTTGTAAACGAATTACCAATAAAGGGTTGTCTGCTTTTATGTGGTTAAACAAAACAAAAAAAAGATTTATGAGTGGAAGTCAGAGACAAAATGAATTCTTGAAATGAGATGCAAAACAAAGCAGTAGTGCCCGGCAGAAGCTCTTGAGGTGAAGTGGCACATAAAGCAAAATGGCTGCTGGTTGCTTTTTCAAGTGTTGGAGAAGGTGAAGCAGAGGCTTTGTCTTTGTTGGAGTAAGGGAGGGTGCCTGGGTGTGTTCTTCTGAAACAACGCCAGTACTGGGTTTGTCTGAGCTCTTCAAAGAGCCCTTTTAGAAGACGCAGCTGGTGCTGCATCGAGACAGAGCGTGAGATGAGCTCACTGCGACCTCACTTCAACTTTAAAAAATTGATGTGGTTCGGCTACTCTGTGCTGCTTTGTTGCATCTATTTCTGTGAGCAATGCAGTCATCCTGCGCAGGCTGGATGGTGTCAGCTGTTTGTGATGTGTTGATGCAGCAGCTGAGAAGCTTGAGCAGGCCTAAAGCTGCAGAGGATCTAAAGGAAATCGCTTTTTAGTTTACTCTTGGTGCTGATTGATCAGTTTGCCTGAGATGAAGATTGATTTATCTTGTCAAAATCTAAAAAAAAACATGTTTCTCTTGACAAATTTGCTTGCATGAAGCATTATTACTGATATGTTCTGTCTATCTTGTGTCTCAGAGAATGGTACACCAATGGAGACTACCTGGTGCTGCTGGTGTCGGTCATCGTCATCCTGCCCCTTTCACTCCTCAGGAACTTGGGTAAGGAGCGTGTGCGTTGTAAAACGGAATGCATTTATAACTTGTAAAGATTTAAAGCCTCTTTCTAAATCGAAGCAAAGTGATTAAAAGTGGAAAAAAATGTCTTTAAAATGGAAATGACTTGTGCTCATCTTCACAGGTTATCTTGGTTACACCAGTGGTCTGTCTCTTCTCTGCATGGTTTTCTTCCTGATTGTGGTGAGTATGATCAGACTTGTTTGCCATTTTCTGCACGTGTTTCTTGTCACTTTTCTTTCTTTCCGCAATCTTGAGCTACAGTCGTAAAAACTTTGCCTTTTGGCTTTCCAGGTGATCATCAAGAAGTTTCAGATCCCATGCCCTCTGCCAGTTGATGATGACGTTGTGAATGAAACCATGAAAATGTTGAACAGCACCTCATTTGGCATCAATATTACTGCCAAGGACTACAATGAGGACACCTGCAGGCCCAAATACATTGTGTACAACTCACAGGTAAAGCTCTTTGACTCTTGAAACATGTGGAAAAGTTAAATAATTCCCATTAAACTGTTTTTAATATTTGATTTGTTTATCTTTTACAGACTGTCTATGCTTTACCCATCTTGACTTTCGCCTTTGTGTGCCATCCTGCCATCCTCCCCATGTATGATGAGCTCAAAGAGTAAGTCTCCACTACTTTTGTTTCACTTTTCACTTTCCTCTGAACTACAAACTACACTACATTTTTTCAGCATGTATTGCTTAATCAGAAAATTGATCTGGTATCTAAATAAAACATCTTGTTACCTGTTTTCTGAACAGTCGTTCCCGCAAAAAGATGCAGGGAGTTGCCAACGTGTCCTTCCTGGGAATGTTCATTATGTACCTGCTGGCTGCCCTCTTTGGATACCTCACCTTTGGCTGTAAGTCATTTATACAGATAAAGCTCTTATTAATATATACAGTGAGGGTGTTGTAGCATCTGTCGGATAAATTAGGCATACATCAGATTAGATGTTAAACAACAGTTATCCCAAGAAACTTCCAGGTCTACAACTGATTTGGCTTATTCAAGGCCTGTTATGCAAGGCTGAAAAAAATCCCAGCTGAGCAATGGTCGAGCATGTTATCATTGGTCAAACAGGACAGAAATGTTCCTGGAAACAGTTATACAAGAGCACGATGGAGTACAAGAAGTTCATACACAGCCACCACAACAAACAACTCCATTTAGGTGTTGTGTGAACTCAGATTCAGGGCAAGTCAACGCTACAAATCTACCTTAAGTTGGACCCTTTTGGGAAATGTGGGAAAAGCCCCATAACGTTTGATATTTAAAGCATAAAATTAATATAATTTATAAAAAGTTAAATTTATAAAACCGCATTTTTTTTAAACAAAAAATGTATATTTACAGCCTATTTAAAATATAACAAGATGATAGCTTTGTGCTAGAGGTAGAGTTGCGAAAACACTCCTTTTTAGCGACTAAACTATGACATAGCTAAAACCTAATGGTTTAACATTACTACTCTTTGTTTTAGTGTGCTAACTTTCAAAAAGTGTTTTCAGTTTTACTTTTCTTTCAAAGAGCTATTGGTCTGAAGCATAATTCATGTTTTTATGAGCTTGTTAGCAACATGGCTAAAATACTAACGCAGCCATGTATTAAAGTTCAAATGTGGTACTTTTTCTCTTAAATCTGATATGAATGAGAGTTTTAGTAGCTTAACCAAATGCTAAACAAATTATATAGCAATTCCAGAAAATTAAATGAATCTTGTTGTACATGCTTTGTGCTGACTATCATCCTAACTTGCTAGCATGCTAAAATTAGAGAAATGACATGAAATGTGAATTACAGCGGATAGGTTAAATATTATACAGGATATTTTCTCTCAACTGCTCTTGACTCCTTGATAAATATGAAACTCAAATTGTCTCCAATGTGTTTCTAAACAGTCCATGTGGAGCCTGAACTTCTGCACACTTACTCCAAGTATTACAAGTATGACGTGTTGCTGCTGATCGTTCGTCTGGCTGTGCTGACCGCCGTCACCCTCACCGTCCCTGTGGTTCTCTTCCCTGTAAGTATCAAGAAAGTTTAAGTCAATGTTAGGGAAAAAGAAAACATTCAGTAGACATTGCAAGTATATTAAGAAAACCTTTGTGTTGTGCAGATTCGTACCTCGGTCAACCAGCTTCTGTGCGCCTCTAAGGACTTCAGCTGGGTCCGTCACATCATCATCACTGTGGTTCTGCTGACTGGCACCAACACCCTGGTCATCTTCGTCCCCACCATCAGAGATATCTTTGGCTTTATTGGTTAGCATCTGCATATATTTAATGTGCAATGTCTTAATTGGGCTACAATTACAAACTGGTGACTAAAATTTAATTTCTGCCTCCTTCAGGTGCCTCTGCTGCTGCTATGCTCATCTTTATCCTGCCGTCTTCTTTCTACATCAAACTAGTCAAGAAGGAGCCCATGAAGTCTGTGCAGAAGATTGGGGTAAGAAGTTGTTAATTTTTTGTTATGAACTCCGTTGCATGAGATTTTTTATTTATATTTCTTTGGTGCAATATTAACTGTGAAACTGTTTTCCCCTCCAGGCCCTCGCCTTCCTGATATGCGGAGTATTGGTCATGGTTTTAAGCATGAGTCTTATCATCTTGGACTGGATCCACAATGCTGGAAGTGCTGATGGACACTAAAATTCCAACTTTCCCACTGGAGGAGAAGAGGCTCTTAGAGCTGGACTATAACAACTGCGCAACCAAGATCAAAACCAGTTAATGAAGAAAAACACAAGAAACCTACTTGATGCTCAGCTGTGACCTCCTGGGCACCAGACCACGCCATTCCAAGCGAATGTATCTGAACTTTGTACAGTTATGCTGTTCTCGACCACAACGATGGTGTTTTACTTACTTTTTTTTTTTCTTCTCTTTTTATTATAACTTTTTTATTGCTGTTTGTGCTTTTTTGCTTGTTATTTTGTTTTTTGTTGTTGTTGTTTTTCTAGTAATTATGGTACAGCCGAAAAGAAACACGTAAACGTGCCTCATACCAGAGATGACATAAGTCAAATAATTCAAAATCCAACCATCACTCAGGTACGGGGTTGCGTATACGCAAGCGTAACTGTGACTTTTGAGCTTAGCTACAATAGGTCCTGCTGATATTATAGTATGTGAATTTCCCGTTATACTGACAAAAGGTTTTATGACTTGAAAGTTTTCTCCTTTTCCAGGATAATTAATTTACTTTCTGCAATTATTTTTTAGGTTTCTTTCCCTGTTTTTTTTTTTTTTAAATTACTTTGCCAAAAATGTATTTGTATAGCATCTTTGTACATTGATAAGCACTTAAACGTTTAGCACACTTGTCAGTTTTCACATGTGAGGCCTAAAATGCAGCCTATTCAGTATTTCTAATAAGGCTCTGTGACCTTGCTTATAAAATCAGCTTATTTATCAGTCAACAGAACCTGCCTTTTCAAAACCAGAGACACTGGGAACTGCAGAGTATCTCACATAAGGACTGCGCTCTTTATTGCTTGCTGAAGATCTTGAAGGAAAAGCGTGTGCAGCAGCGACACGACTGCTTTGAGGAGGCCGCTGAGCATCCCGAGTATGCCTCCCCTCTCACGAGTGAGGCTAGACTGAATTTTTTCTTTATGGGAGAATACTTTGAATTTGACCACATGCAGTGGTTGTAATATACCTGTTACACTTGCAAAAAAGAAAAAAAAGAGAACAAAGTCAGGCAAGCATTTCAACACAGACCAAACAACAGCCAAACAACAGAGCCTGATTGTTGAGTGTTTTTATGTGTGGTTGCACAGTTTTGTGCTTTAAAAATGTTTCACAATGTCAAACACGAGAGCTTGGTTTGGACTTGTGTCCTGCCGAGTTAAGAGCCTGTCATCAGACGGTGCACTGCTTCCAACACTAACGCATCACCAAACTGTTTTTGTCAAACATCTATTTATGGAAGACAGTTAAATCAATGTAAGTTTATCTA
>NC_136632.1:18546867-18659367 GCF_933228915.1 Telmatherina bonti | reverse complement strand
ACCCTTCCCAGATAAAACAAATTAAACATTAGCAACTTGTTTTGCTTTTGAATGTATTTAAAAAGGCATTTAACATCCTACAACAATTTCAAATCAGTGTAGGTGTTTACAACATATTTCACATTGCCACTACTATCTCTATTAGGTACTTAAAAGGAAGTGTGATTAAAACAAATAGACTGTGGTTTAGTAAGTGTTTACCTTCTCTACTGCTTTGCGAACTATCTCTTTGTACTCCTCCTTTGTGATTTCCTTCTTTTGGTAAAAAGGTTTGATGGCTGTCTTCACTTCGTTTATAGCTTTCTCTTGGATCTGCTGTTTCTGAAGCACAAACAGTGTTACTTGGAGAAAGATGAAAAATGTTTAGAAACAGATTTAGATGGCTGCGTGTTACCTTTTCTTTTTTGGAACTGTCGGCTTGAGCCTTATTATAATGACTGGGCTGAGTTGTAGAGGAAGGTAGCACTTGGCTGGCTGCTTGCTGGCCCTGGGTCACTGCTGCAATGCCCGCTTTGGTTGGTGTGGGAAGAGGAGCGGGTTTCCCGTAAGCCAAAACAGTGCTCGCCATCTAGAACAAAGCAGAGAGTCAAAGTAAGGATTGTGGAAGGGATACCAACACATTCATAACAGTCTTGAACCACATATCATTGCAGTGCACCTGTGTTGTGTGACCATCAGGCTGAGCTGCTGCAGTCTGGCTGCCTGCTTGCATGGGTGGAGGTGGGGGAGGAGGGGGTGGGAGCCCCTGCGCGCCAACCGTAGGCACCTGCAGCAGTGGCACAGAGGGGTGGAGGTGCATGGGGACCTGAGGAGGCATGGCGTAGGGAGCTGCAGGCTGCAAGCTGACAGGGAGGGGTCCTTGCAGGCTCTGGATAGGGTAGTGATGGTGAAGAACATTCAGCTGAGGAGGAATCACATTCATAACAGGAACCGGAGCATTTCCCGGAACTGTCTGTGGAGCTGGATCGCTTTTTGGTGGATCTGAAAACAAAAACGCACAAAGTTAGAAAGCAGAGAAAAGATCGTGGTGTGTGCAGCCAAGATGACAAAACGGATCAGGCTGACTTCAAAACAAAACTTGAGGAGAATAACCTGTTGCTGCTGGCTGCTGCTCCTCCTCTGATCTGTTCCAGGTGCATGGCCCTCCTCTCTCCCTCTTGGAGTAATAATCCTGCACATCTGCAGGTAGCGTCCTCCTGACAGCCCAGCTGGATGCTGACGACCAACCTGATCGGTCAACCATGGAGTCTCCAGGCTCAGACTCCTTCTTCCGGCCGCCACCTCGGTTTTCGTTGAAGCGGCTATACGAGTCGTTCCCTGAATTGTTGCCTGTACCTGAGAAGTTGTTTCTGGGCTGCCAACGGCTGTCGGCCATGTCCTCCTGTTGGCTGTAGAAGCTACGGTTGCCGCTGCCTCCCCATCCGCCTCTGCCACGTTCGAACCCTCCGCGGCCTCCTCGGCCACGTGGCTCTCTTCCGTTTCCACTGCTCTTGAGGTGGTCTTCCCAAGAAGAGCTGCCACTGAAGCCAGAGTCCCGGTTTCTGTTCTCCGCTTCACCTCGCGTCTTTTCCGTGACCCAGTCGGGATTTTCTGACCAGCCTTGGCGATCAGGAGAACTTTCTGATGGAAGACCATTCTCAAATCGACTGGCGCCTCCGTGATACCGCCGTCCCTCAGAACCAGATCCATCTGGCCCAGATCTCCAGCCAATTCTACGGTCCTTCCTGGGGGGAGTCTGTTCTCTGGATGAAGGACGTTCAGGACTGGGTGCTCGCCTGTAGGACCTAGTTCTGGATCGAGATCTAGACCTAGACCTAGACCTTGACTTTGACTTAGAACGGCTCCTGGATCGTCGCCTCCTCCTTTCACGACTGCGGTCTCTTCTGTGATAGTCTCGTTCCCCATCTCGATCCCGATCCTTCTCCCTGTCCCTGTCCCTATCTCTGTCCCTGTCCCTGTCTCTGTCCCTGTCTCGGTCTCGGTCTCGGTCTCGGTCTCTGCTGCGAGGTCGTGAAGACCGACCTGAGGGCACGCTGCCATCCCGCTCTCTCGACCGCGAGCGCCTGGATGATTCCCTCTTGGAGTCCCTCTGAGGTGACCAGGTGGACGTTGGGGAGTGGAAGCGAGAGCGCCGCTGCTTACCGTTCTTCCTCTCTTGGCTTTTTTCTCTTTCCTGTTGGTCCCTGGTGCTGCTATCTGGATGTCCTGGAGTTTCTGAGGCAGGAGCAGGAGCTTCTTCAGCATCTGGGGAAGTCTTCTCGCTCTGGAGATTCAATAATGAGTTATTCCCCTGATCACTTAAGGGGGAACTGCAGTCCAT
Source organism: Telmatherina bonti (assembly GCF_933228915.1). NCBI lineage: Eukaryota > Metazoa > Chordata > Actinopteri > Atheriniformes > Telmatherinidae > Telmatherina > Telmatherina bonti. Next base: position 18,657,047 of record NC_136632.1, on the reverse strand, counting down.
TGGGACAACATTAGTATCATCCTTGGATTCGCCATCATCTTTGGACACACCATCATCCTTGGACGCGCTGCCATCTTTGGACATGTCCAAAGTGCCATCTTCAGAGCTGTCGACTCCTAAACCTTCATCTGATTTATGCATTTCTACATCTGCATCCTCTGAAGCTTTGGCTGCCAAGTCATTTAGATTCTCCTCAGAATCTCCAGCAGAGGAAGAAGCAGCCTGTGTCAAGTTCTCACATGACTCAGCCTTCATTTCCTCTGAAGGTTTTTCATCAACGTCTTCTTCTGACGCTGCATCAATCTCCATGTCATCGTCCTGCTTGTCACCCGGAGGAGATATCTGGTCTTCCTGTAAAGAGTGCTGAGAGACAGCAGGGGATGGAGGAGTCCTTTTCTCAGATTCATTTTTCTCAGAGGAAACTGGGCTAGCTGGTTCTTCTTCCTCTGTTTTGTGCTGGATCTCCTCCGAGCACGAGACAGGGCTGTCAGGAGCTGATCCTGATGGACAGGAGAGGTCATTCTTTTCTCCATCAGCCTTCTCTTCCTGTGGTTCACTGGATTCTTCCTGATTCTCATTACCGGCCTGCACACCATCGCTGCTTACAGATCCGAGATCTCTTTGCTCATCAGCAGAGTTTAACCCACTTTGTTCTTCTGCAAGGCCACTATCAGCATCATTCAGCTGTTGATCCGAGTTGCACTCTTCCTGCTGTTCTTCGGTGTTTTCCTCTTGCTCCACCTTTGCGCTGCTCTCTCCCACATCGCTCCCTTCCTCATCCTCGCTTGCGACTGGGCTGCTAACAACTTCAGGAGAGGGCGCTTTCTTAGCTGCAGGTTTCCGTTTGCCGCTGGCCTTTCGGTTTGTTACCCGTTTCCCCTTCCTTTTAGCTGGTACCTGGGAAGTCCTGCCCGGCTTGTTGGATTGGCTGGTTGATGAGTCGGAGTTAGACAAACTGGACTGTGGAGGTGATGCAGGTTCAGGTGCATGAGTCTCCTCTTCGGTTTTGCTGTTGCGTCCAGATCTTCTGGAGGGTAAAGACTCTTTGGTGGGAGCTTTGGATGTCGATGATCTACCGCCTCGCTTCTCTCCTCCTTTGGGACACGTGACAGCGCAGACTACACCCTGAAATACTACAAAAAGCAAAATAAAAGCTAAAAAGTGCATTCTGCAATGTCTGGAAAATACATGGTAACATAAAAGCAGCAAGTTATGTCCTTTCTATTCAGTCATTTTGTAAATTTAAAAAGTCTGTGACCTATTTAGCGTTTTTTCAAATTGTCAATAAAGATATGATGTCAAATTCAACAAGACAACAGTGAGCAAATGTTTCACCATGAAACTGTTAACATTAAATTCTATGGGTTTATTTTTTATTTGAGGTTATAAGAAATTATGTCAGCTGCATCAGATGTAACTCACCAAAATGACTCGTGCTAAACGGTGAACTGGCGGTGAAGGGAGATGAGATGAGTCCAAATGGAAACGAGCTGTCGTTCCAACTAGCTCCATGAAAACGCTGCCTGTGAAAACATATTAAAATAAAAATGACGTAATGACTTGCTTCCATATTAAATTGTGGTTACAGGTGCCTTGATTTGATCTATCAATATCCCTCAATTCTGGCACTCTGCAAAAATGATTATATATGAACCATACAGGCAGATCAATGCAACTAGCGAACGAGAGGAAAACCGAGTGACGGAGCATCGGTTGCAGAAGACACAAATCCAGACAAATGAATTAAATAATCTGTCAGATTAATTTGGTTACAAAGAAAAATTACGAAGGAGTCACTGTGGAGAACGGCTCACCAGTCAGTAAAGCAGCATAAAAAGTTAGAGTGAAAGGAGGAAAGACACTGAATATTTCATTTTCATATTAATTTGTAATGCACTTATATATATATATGTTATACATATATATATATATATATATATATATACATATATATATATATATATATATATATATATATATATATATATATATATACACACACACACACACATCTATCGATCTATCTATATCTATATCTCTATATATACTGCCTAAAATACAATAAAAGTGGAGTACTAAGTAGTAAGAAGTAAGAAGTGTTGTCCTCATTTTACGCTCAGCAACATAGAACAAAGGCTGATCAGAGTGAGTAGTGACCCTGATAATGTCAGCTGAGTTTAGTCACTACCCTTACAGATGACTGTTTTAATACAAAGAGTGTCAAAGCGAGGTTGTCGAAGCAAAGAAAGTCAAACAAAAAATGACATCAACTAGAGAGAACATCGTCGAAGTGGTAGCTGGCTGTAATTTCATTACCTTGAGGTGCCGTCAGCAGGGATGGGAGCAGCAGGGGATGGCCAAGGACAATGCTGTGCCTGGGGTTTGCACTGCTTGAATCCATTGTCATACGTAATGTCCTCTGCTAACCAAGCAGGATCGGCACTGCAAAATGATCAAACAAAAAAGTATCACTATGTTTGTCTACTAAGTGATTTTAGTAATTTTAAAAAAAGTGCAATTCATCCTTTTTAACATCATGGTGGCAGAATACCTGAAAAGAAGAAAAAAGATGTTGATTTTTTGGGGAACAAAAAAATTTTGCTGAACTTGTAGAAGCAGAAATGCTCTGAACTACGATCTTGAGCAAAGAGCTCATCAGCATATGCATTTTCATCATAAGCATCTGTTTTATTATCTTCACAACTTTGATGTGGTCTAATCTCATCTTTTTTTTCATCTGCTGCCACTTTCCATTCAACAGCAGAAAGAAATTGCCTGCAGCAGATTGTAATGGTTGCAGAAAAGTTACAATAAAACGTTTGCATGACATCGATGGCCTAAATAAGAAAAAAAAAATCTATCTAGGCTAACCTAACACATCCCTTGAGATGTTAGCTTGTACTGCATCCATCAGAGCACAGTTATATGCAGCCACAAAGTTTTTAATCCCTGCAAACAGCCCTGTTTTAAAGTTACTTACAACTGCTGACTGTACATGAAGCCATCCTCAAGAAAAATAAAGACACATTAAACCTTCAGACCTGCATCACTTTTTAGAACAGACCTTTTAATCAGCTAACATGTTGACAATGTTTGTCAAATTTCAGATGTTGTCAGATTATGAGGCTAAAATTGTATAAAATGTATGTATCAATGCATAAAGCACCAAACAGGACACAAATCAACGGAAGCCAAGCCTTTGCTTCCCATCTGCATATCATTCTCTCAAGGCTTGCAGGAGGAAACGTATTGTCAATGAGAAAAACACACAACATAAACTATGAATTAACATGTTTTTCTCCTTGTTTTCTTCACCTTTTACAGTCATACATGCTATTATTCACCTTCTATCCTCACTGAATCAACAGAGTGCACTTTCATTATGCGTCAAAAGCATCATCTAGGTTTCATTCCAGCCATAGAGGGAAATTATTTTGTCCCTTTCCAACAGACAACTTAGTCACTTGTTGATCTTTGGCTGTTCAAGATTGGATATTACCATCAAGTTAAGCTGTCTAACTGGTCAAAAATTTGACAGAAAGTGACTTCATCATAACTTAAGAGGTCTCTCAGCAACATATCAGTGTGAGTAAATTTATTTTATTATGACAATGTGATAAACAAAAAAATATATTCTCATGGATCACTCTATGGATTTGATCAAATAGTCACCAAATAAAGACTGCATTTTGAGCCTGGTATGAAAATCTGTTGTACAGAAAATAAATCCCAGGAAAACTTCCATAGATCACCTTACCATGGGGAGTCAAACACCAGTCCTTGAGGGTCGTTATGCTGCAGGTTTCTGAGGTTTCGTTGCTACAACACAACTGATTCAAATAAATTGGATCCAACAGCTTGTCAACCTTTTTACAACAACCCATTAATTTCAGCTAAATGTGTTGGAGGATGGAAATGACAAAAATCAGCAGGGTAGTGACCCTCGAGGACCAGAGTTTGACACCTGTGACCTAAAGGATAAGCTTTCAATCACAATTTACCACACAAAGTTACACCGTACTGTTCTTGAGACGCTGTTGGCAAGAAAGCGATTGCACACACAAGTGCCTGATCCAACAAATGTATATAGAAGAATGTTAAAAATTGTGATAAACACACTCCTAAACCTTGTGGAAAGCCTTCCCATGGGAGTTGCAGCTGTTATAGCTGCAAAGGGTGGGCTAACTCCATTTTAAACCCTACAGATCAAGAATGGGTTATTTCAGATTTCTCTGTATACTGAATGGAGACGTGAAAGTTTGCTTTATTAGGAAAATACAGACTATTTCCTCTGGTGTTTAACATGAGAAAAAGAAGTTTACTATAGCATGCTATATATGACAGCTTGTTTCTCCAGCTTTACGGATTGTTTTAATTAAATCAATGACACAATAAACAGTAATAATCTAAGAAGGTTGCCTTTCTGCACAATATGTTGTTGCAGATTTTTAAAGGTGTTTGGACATCTTTGCATGAATCGCCTTAATACCAGCACCAGCTAAATGTTAGATTTTCACTTGAAAGTGTTCAAATAAAAGAGCTCCGTCTGACTGTCAAGCATCAGCGTGGTCTTTCCATACAATCGTTTGAGTGGACCAAAATTACAGGCGGTCCTTGGTTTATGAACGACACGCCGCAGCGTAACCTGAAATTCTGCTGACGTCAGATTTTTACCCTTAAATACCCCCTAAATACTCCCTTAAAACACAAAGTAACTATCTAACTACATGTATTATACATCACATTAATGAAAAAACAGTACAGGCAATTAAAATAAACATTTCAATTAAAATAAAATAAATATACACACACTGAGGCGTCGTGTCAGCCTTCGCATCACGTGTTCCCAGAGCTTATATGGACCTTGTAACTTTGAAACTTGCTCTATTTTTATTTTTTTACATTGATTTAAAGGTGGAGTATGTAAGATTTTCAATATTTTCAAAATAAATTAACTAATAAATTAACTACAATCATAATTAGATAGTTTTTTTAACATGTAGGTTCCATTAATTAAATTTGTAATTTAATAACACATCAAATATGGACAGACTGGAACCTATATGTTTTAAAAAAAACTATCTAATTATGATTGTAGTTATTTTTTTAGTTAATTTATTTTGAAAATATTGAAAACCTTACATACTCCACCTTTAATGAGCATTGTAGTCGGAACAACTAAGTCGAGAACCATGTAACCCAAGGACCGCCTGTATACAGACTTGATACTTTACATAATTTTTTTTTTTTTAACCCATTTATTGTGATTGTTTTGTGATAACTATGCATTTCTTGCTGTTTTATTATAGTTGATATTTTAGTATTGTAACATTATCTTTTTCCGTGTTTTATTTGCGCATCCCTTTGGAAACTGTTTATGTTTATAAAATGTGCCATGGAAATAAAGTAGATTGGATTGATACAAAATTTCACAAAAAAGGCATATAGAAAACAAATTACAATCATGCAAGCAACAATGAGAATTCTAAAAACATTTTATAGGCTTCAGTAAATATAGGCTTCAATTTCAGCTGAAAGTGTGACTTACATGTCCTGAGTGGATGTTATTACTGACACATGGGGAGGTGGTGACCACGTGCAGCACCCTGTTCCCCTCACCTGGAGAAAATACATCCAACACCAGTGAGTTTTTACTGTGATATTCAAGCCAAAACTGAAACCTGAATGTAAGAAAGAGCAGACGGCACAAACTGCAAAGCACACCTTTTTTCTGTTCAGTGATGAGGGATCCTCGTCATTACCTGGAAATTAGATTGACAGACAATCAGATGCAGCGGACGGACACATGAGCAGGTCAGACAGATTTTTGGAGGTAGATGGGTTCAAAACATACATTTCCTCACAAGTCCTTTTGTTTTGGTGTCAGTTGTTTGCCTCTCTGTCTTCTGCCGCCTCAGTTTTCTTTCTTTGCTTCTAGAAAAAATACATTTTCCATTGAACTTATCAGATCTCTGTTCACTGATTTTTATGAGACTATCTTAGGAAAACTCACTTGAGACAGATTTTCTGTTCAGGGTTTCTACAGCAGCAACTCTCAGACTCCACTCGAACTGGCCGTTTCCTCACAGGAACCTGAAACAACCAAGCAGGATCATATTTATTCTCTTTCTTTGTCCAACATAAAGGTCAAACCAGAAATAAACATTCATGCAACTCCTAGGAGTTTTAGGGATACAACTTAAGCAACCCAGTTTTTAACAGAACACTGGCAGAAGCCATACTGACCTGCACAAGGCGGAGGTTGCCATCCCACCTGTAAACATCACTGAAGGGTCTCCTGTCCACAGGGCAGGAGGGAGACATCTGCAACTTTAAAGCAAACAAACAAAACCTCATTAATACATAAATAAAACAGTTTAGTTTGTTGTGGTGTAAGTGAACATCACCTCTGCCCATGTGACAAGGCATCTGAGGCAGAAAACATGGCAGCAGCTGTCAGGCATGGCGAGCTCGCCTCCAGCCAGAACACCCAGGCAGATAGGACATCTCTCTGCTTCCTCAGCATCTGACCCATCAGGAGGGCCCCAGCCACCTGAACACAAAGAGACACACTCTCTGTAAACATATGTAATAACCATGTATGATCATTTCCAATCACTGCGGACAGTAACAATATGAACTTTGCTACTGATTTCACTGTTCTCACCACTTCCAGCTCCTGTCATGTCTGGACTCTGGCTGTCCTGATCACTGTAACACAGAGAGAGACAGAAGTATTATGACGATGCTGTTACAAAGACCAACTTTTTTTTTCCTTTTTAGGGTCTTGCCTGCAGATTCAGGCTGTCAATCCACAAACAACTGATGCAAACAACAAAATAAAGTTGTTTCATCTTGTGATCTAACAAACCCCAACACCTCTTTCCTAGTGTCTTTTATCTGCAAGTTTTTGCAGTCAGTTTAAGAGTCTCCGTCTGAGTTGGTAAGTGCATGGTTCTCCAAAAAACAAAAGGTGACTTCTCCTGACTAACAGGCCAGAGAGGAGCAATCTCAAGGAAATGAGCGTGTCCACTTCCTGACTCAGAGTGAAAAAACAACCTGAACACTAAACGACATGCTTCGTTGCCAGTGTGGTAGCTTTCCTGTGCATGTGATAAGTCTGCTAATGTTACAGTCAACAAAGCTGCTAATTATTATAAGAATGTTTTTGGGTTTTTTTTAAAAATATTTTCAAGACTTTACTTCAGAGTTCAGGTCAGAACTGAAAATTCTTCTGTAGTTCGCAGAAGTTGTGAGCTTTTCAACGTCACAAATTAATTATTTTGTGCTGTTGGAGGACTCATGTCATTCTCAAATCACTGAACATACAATTTTACAAAACATCATGCCCTTTTTGTTGCTCAGCTGACAGTGTTAAGCAGCGTGTGCCTTTATTTGCATGCAGAACAGGAAACTGAGGTCTGACTACAAACACTTACTAAAAATGCATTGTAACACCAGGTAATACAGGTATTTTGTCCTGTCAGCTGCGATCAGACCTAGAACATGTTAATATCAAGTCTCAGTAGAGTCCACATAAGTAAAATGAAAATTTTGCATGAGCCTTAACCCAACTGAAATGTATATGGTGATAGTTGCAAGGAACCTTGAGGTTTTTCTTGGTGATGTCAGTGAGGCAAGTCCTGATCAGAGAACTAGAAACTATCCTAAACGAGCAGTTATTGAGAAGTGTTGCAGGGAGCATTGTTGTACACAGAGACCCACACTGTAAGAGAACAGCATCCATTGTCCTTCTCGTCCCTATTGCTTTGTTTTACAGGGATGATGTGTTACATATATTTTGGGAAGTGAGGAGTAACAGACATCTAACCAGCTACATGTACTTCCCCACAGGGTGGCAGCTTGGTCAAAATATGATCAATATAAATTATAGTTTCCAAAGTTTCACAACTGCCTCCACCAGCTTGCCTTTTTCCCCGTCATAGGACATCCTCATAAAAAACAACAGAAGGTGAACTTTTAAAAGGCCTTGAAAACATCATACAGTCAGTCACAGCTTGAGCCACAGTTAGAGTTCAACTTTGCAATGTAGGTGGACAAACATCCCTGTCTAAGTATACATCCACAGGAGGAGAATGGAGGTATTGAGTGAAGCATGTTAGATGTTGCGATCCTGTGGACTGTGAGAAAAGGTTCAAGACAGTCTGCTGCTTGTAACTTTCTCTGTGGGAGACTCCCATCCCAATTTCTGGCACATTTACCCATAAAATAAACATGAAAATGAATTAAAGAGACGAGCTTTGTTGGCAATTCAGGTGCATTAATGTGTAGGGATGGGAAAATAAAATCGAAAAAAAGAATATTGTGATTTTTTTGCTTCACAATTTAAAATTTTTTTTTTGTTAGAAAATAGATTCGGGATAAAAACCTATTGTAACTGCCCTATTAATGTGTGGCAAAAAAATGGAAAAAAAAACACAATTTAATTTGAGAAAAATGTGTGCGGTGCACCTTTGTACATTTAAGTTAAGCTGCACACATAAATGAAGGAGTTAAGTGACTTTCAAATTGTATTATCTGAGACTGAGTAATTGTCTAGTTTTGAGGGCTTTTATGTTTCGTCATTTCAGATTAACAGAGGACAGAATTTTAAAAAGTATCCTTTTGGCTGAGTAATACAACTGAATTTTTTTCCACCCTGATGTCCTGTAAACGTACTAATCGCTTCATATTGCAGCCTGCATTAAAGCAAATAAGTAAATTATTACTACATGAAGCTTGTGCATTCTCCTAATGAAGAGCAACTCTGATGCAAATGAAAACGTAATTAGTTTAACTAGAAATTAGTAAAAAGCCATGTATTATCTGTAGACTAGAGAAGCACTCTGGGAGCTTTACTAAGGGAGAATCCTTTAAAAAAGTCCTGGATCCAAACAGTGATTTGAATCAGCACCGAAATTAAATCAGTTCCTCGTTTTCACATTTCCAACAACTACTGAAAATTTAATGAAAATCCGTTTGTAATTTTTGGAGTATCTTGAACACAAACAAATAAACGCCGGTAAAAAAACATAACCTCCTCGGCGGAGGTAATTAAAAATATGGTTGGCATTGTCAATATATTTTGTCCAGAAAAACCATGCCTTAAGAGAGAGATTAAACTGGAGTTTAATTATTAGGTCTTTTATGTCTTTATAGCCCCGACAAAGTAAAATCTTCCATAATTCCTCCTACATGATGGCACCTATTGTAACCATGCATTCAGTTTAAGAGAACAGGGTCTGAAATTTACAGGACATGAAAGACCAGGGTCTCCTGTTACAGTCTTCCAATTTGATGACGGAGTTTTAAAATGCAATATATCAGCAAAGACACAGATTGATTTAATGCAACCAAAAGCCAGTTGATCAAAGCTAAAGCAAGTATGTGATTTTTCATTATATTCATCAAGTTTATCTATTATTGGAAATGCTTTAAGCCAGTGTTTCTCAACCACTGTGCCGTGGCACACTAGTGTGCTGTGAGAGACTATCAGGTGTGCTCTGAGAAATTACCCAATTTCACCTAATTGGTCTAAAAAGCAGCTATGTGTTCATCCAAACAGGTCCCAGTGAAAGACAATAAAATTCCTTCTTGTGTTTATCTGCTTTCTATTCAAGAGGCTTTGACGACATGGACTTCATCTTAACTATATGGACTTTTTAAAAATAAATAAAACATTTTGCCTTGTGGTGTGCCTTGTGATTTATCAGTGAAAAATATGTGCCTTGGCTCAAAAAAGTTTAAGAAAATACTGCTTTAGGCAATAAAAATAAGGTTTCTCATTGGTGTGAATTTCTGGTGATTTAGTCACTTTAAAGTGAAAGTGAAATAGTTTAATTTTAGATTATCTGACTCCCTTCGTGTTTGGTTTCTAAAACCAACATAACCAGAGATTATTCAAGCTTCAATTGTCCAGATTTAAGTCTTAATATACATTTCAAGATGCAATTAAGAACCCTGGCAGGCCATTATGTCGCACAGGCTGCTGACACCTTTGCCTTCGAAATCATGTCTCTAAAAAGCAACTCCTGGCTTGAAACATTTTAATCATTTTAACCTCATACAAGTGGAAAAGTCTGAGACAATAGTGTCGGTTCAGTGAACACATTTCTCACCGCTAAAAATAAATTATGTCAACCGAGGCTGGAATATCCAATCGGCAGTATGGGCACAGGCCCAGGGGCCCGCGTCCATTTGGGGCCCACGTAGGGCAATCACCACCATGAAACAAAATGTACATAAAAGCCAGATAGTTACACCAGTGTCTAGTGTATTGCTATTGGTACCACTGGCTAAGAGAGGTTAGAAATGTTGTTTCACAGTGTATCATTCACAATTTTTACAATGTTGTGGTGGGGAAGGGGGGCCCTGGAATAATCTGGGCCCAGGGGTCTGTGTACTTTTAATCCGGCCCTGCGCATAGGCTGCTGACACGGAATTCAACACCTTTGCCTTCATATTATGTCTCTAAAAGCAAGTCCTGGCTTGAAACATTTTAATCATTTTACCCTCATACAAGTGGAAAAGTCTGACACGATAGTGTCGGTCCAGTGTTTTTGGTGTTAGCACATTTAAAAAGTAATTATGTCAACACAGGCCACTGATGAGCTTTGTGCTCCAACTGTCAATCCAACTTTGTTATTCAAGAGACTTAGCCATTTATCACTCAAGGCTTGTTGGGAACCTAACATTAGCCTAAAGTCATATCAAAGCCACATGCTAATTTTAAAATATAGCTATAGATGTCACCAGAAATGTGAAAAGTTGGAAGAAAGGTAGCCGTTAACGTATTATTTTGCCATTTTTCCCAGCACGGCCTACGAACCGGAGCCACTACATCGGCACCAACTTGAACAACCAGCCAACGCTACGCTGGCAACACGGTTGTTATTTGTTAGCCGAGCCGCTGTAGCTGGCAAAAAAAAACACGGTTACCAAAGAGCTAACTGTCTGTTATTAACCAGACAGCAACGACGGCTAAATAGTGTTTATAATTAGCCTGGACGGCTGAATTGAAGGTCATAGATTGGCTAGCTAGGTGGCAGCAGGCGAATTTAGCTCAAAGCTAACCAGCGGCTTTAAACAACAGCACCTGCTTACGTCGCTTCTAGCCGCTTTGCAGCAAAGCTCCAGTTAGCTAGCAGAAAGTGTCGTAACTTACCTTTGAATGCAGTTGTGGCTGCTTTCCACCTGCTTAACAGTTTTTAGCGTCCAAACTCTTGTAGTATAATGCTGATAAATCGCGTTATTTGGAAATTATTTTCACCTAAAAATGAAGCGTAGCTTTCAGAAAGTCTCAGCCACATGTCTTGCAGTCTAGCTGCTAGTTTGCGCCTCTGGCGTCACCTATTGGGGCCACTGGGCATTACAGACAAGAATGGATTTATCTTTGGGATTTTATAAACTTATATAAACAAACATAGAGGACTTTTAAAAATATATTCCGTACGTGTGGATTCATATATACATACATTTAATTCTTTAATCTCACTCTACCTAATAAGTCATTCAAAAAGTCCTTTTTTCCCATGTCTTGGTACTTATCTGAAATACAAGCATTTAGTGAATTGATTTAAATTAAATTGAAAGATTTCAGTGCAGCATCAAAAGTCTAGTTAATAAAAAATAAGATTTACACTGATGTCTGCTGAAAACAACACATCAGTCAAGCAAACACATCTGCTTGGCAATATAACTTCAACATCCCTGAAGTTGTACCTCATGATATATAACCATGAATTTCTAATTATTTACTGTATCTCACCTCAATGGGAAGAAAAAAATCAAAATGAAACTGAATTACATGATATTGAAGTATTTAGACACTATTTGCATGATAGATCAAGAGTACAAGCAATCAATAGACTCGCTGTTCCAGTTTTAATGGATGTATGGGAGTGAAATGATCCTTTAATGGAAACAAATAGTTTGCTGAATGGTATTGCATGATATCAGACACAATATGATGTGCTGCAGCAGCAGTACGTGTAATGATATGAAAGCTTTTTTTATTGTTAGTGTTCAGCTATGAATATTTATGACATTTAATTAAAAAATGCATTTTAAATCACATTTCCCCTTTCAGTGCCGTATGACTTAGGACACAGCAGAATACTTTTTATCAAGGTTGTATTTAAGCTGGTTCAAGTGAACCTAGGACACTCACTTATTTGGATTCCATGAATTCAGAACTTCCATGTAAATGTGGCTAATTGTTCTTTTTTTTCCTTTATATTATTCTGACATGACATTTGTTGAAATTTGAACAGTGTAAATCAAACAAAACTGATAGCCTTTTAGTTTATGAGGTTTAAAATACCATTAAAGACCCTCAGCTTCTGTGATCTTGGCTTTCATTCACACTTGTTGCACAATTCAAAATGGTTCTGCATTTTTGCAATGCTGGATTTACATTTGATTTTCCCCCAAAATAAAAGCCTTTGATTTACTTAAAATCTTTATTGTAACCCTCACCCTCCCACACATAACTCATTTGTTTTGCGCTTACTTTACCAAAAAAAACAAAAAACAAAAAAACCCTACTTATTGTATTAAAAATTTAAAATGTTGCTTAAAGTGGCTAAATTTAAGTGGTTAAATTATAAGGCTAAAAACTGTTAAAGCATTGTGTAAACATATTTGTATGACATTGGTATAAACCAATACTGAAAACATTTTCTGAGTTAGTGACCACAAATTGTACAAGACTTTTCTCCATAAGTAAGGACACTGTAGTTAAAATCTTAATAGTTTGAAGGCACTACAAAATGATACTTAATACACATGCTACAAAATAAAATAGCGATTTTGAACAAACCTTGGCTTTTGCGCAACACAACCTTTAGAGATGTTTGCTTTTATAAATATACCTTAAAATATGCAACAATACCACTTTAAAAATATGTATGGATTCCAACCGTGAACCAGGAAGCAGAATTTAAATGCATTTCCTAAACAGATAAAGGGCTATAAAAAAAACAAAAACAAGAGTAAACCCCAAGCAAAATGTTCAGTGTTTTATTTAAAAACTATAAACAGTCACCAAAGTAAATAAAGCCAATCTCTAACAGACTGTTAGGTCTATGTATAGTCACACATCCTACTGACACCGCAGAAATGAAGATGGTTGGGTCGCCCCGGTCAGATGCTAATACGACAGGCAGTCAAATGTTACACAACACACGGTAGAGAGGACAGTCTGAGGACGTGAGCCGGAATGTGGCATGGTATTAAGAATGAAAAAATAGTACAATAAAACTCCACACTATATTAAGATAGAAAAAAGTAGTGAAGAAAATATCATACCTGCACGTAAAGCAAAGAACACAGGAGAAAACCTGTATAAAAACTCCATGTATTTAAACCAATTTACAAATACAAAAAAATTTTGGTACGCGCACAGTGCACGTACAATGACAAAACGCTTACAGTGGATATATGCTCCTTGTGTTGTGTGTGCACGCGTGGTGGCGGGACAGGGTGTGTGAGGGTAGAGGAAGGGAAGAGAATACCTTCAATATTTTTTTTTCTTCTACAAAATGACATGAGATATATTATTCCATACTCTTTCAGCCAGCAAAATGAGTTCTACAAGGTTTTATAATACAAAAAATGTCACAGTTCCACAAAAAACTGTTTTTCCCCTCCCTAAGCTTTACAGCATCAGTACCTTTGCAGAATTATTTACAAGTTTTTAAGTACATTCATCCACTGCTGAGTATAGAATCACATTAGATACAAGTGACCAGGGATCATTAGAAAAAAAAGAAAAAAACATACTAATTTATTAAATTCTGCCAAAGTAATGCTTCTATTACTCCACAGAGCAAGTTCTCCAGTGGCTGCATTGCCAAGAATGGATCTTCTTTATATATATTCACAACGTATTTACAGGATTCTTTTTCATTAATCGTAATGGTACTCATTTATAATAAATAAGTGAAAATATATTGACTCAAGTAAGAAAACCAAGCTACCGAGTTTCTAAAGACAAAAACAAAAACACAGAAGAAAAAAAGAAACCATTGCGCCGGTAGCCAGCTAAGTCCTCCTACACCTTACATGAGACACCTTTAGAGGTTCCCGTGGCCAACTGGCCCCCCTCATCTGTACTCTTCAGTCACCCACAGCTCACACGCACTTCTTTTGAGAAAGGAAAAATAAAGAAAAAGGAGAAAAAAAAAAAAGAAGAAAAGACAACGATTTAAAAAAATTTAATTAAATAAACAAAATGTGCTCGTGTTCGGGGTTTTGTGGAGTCCCTCGGGGAAGCAGTCTCAAAGAGCTCCCCCTGGTGGGCAGCTGGTGGAAGACCCCAAGGCAGGGTTTTTTTCTTTTCTTTTTCTCTTCTCTCTTTTTCCTGTGTATGCGCAGATGGAGAGGATGGGAGGGGTTTGAACACAGGTTGACGAGGAAGTAGTTGAAGGATAAGAGGGAGACAGATGGGTGGCAAGTTGCAGCAGGATCAGGGTCTTCGTCCTGGTTCCTGGCCCTCGGCTCCCAACCACCCCCTGACCCTGCATTGTTGACCTGCTACGGCTCATCGGTGGCTTGCTCCTCTCGTCAAAGGAGAGGGTAATGGGGTGGTAGGCGTTTTTCCTTTTGGCGTTAAGCCTGAAGCGAGCGTGTGAGTTCATAAAGGCATTTGGCAAGCGTGGTGGAAACCTCCATGTTACTTAGTGCGAGCACAGAGAGATGCGTCTCATGCCTCTTTACCAACCTAAGAGAAACAAGAGAAAAAGCTGTCTTTAGCCATGCATACAAATATTCAGAAAAGCAGAATTAATCATTTTTAAGTCAGTTCTTACAGTCCCAAATATGAAAAATGTGATGGATGTAAAAAAGGGAAAAAAGAAAAAAAAAATCTTGCAAATAACCTGCTAGACAGCAGGTATCGTACAGGAAGAATCAATACAGCACATACATTTTGTATGTACAACCTATAAAAACATAACTGCACAGCTCAAACTTATCAGACTTGCAGAGAAGCCTGTAGAGACAGACTCATTAAGGGGTAACATGTTTTTTATTCTGTGGTTAATTCACATTCCTGTAAAGAATTAATTAGGAATTTTTCATAAAATGATTTAAAGGTAAACTAATTTTATTTCTCCACTCCAGGTTACAATGTGAGTTATACCGTCTCTGTTAAAGGTAGTTATTATATAAAAGCACAAGAATGGTGCAAGCACATATCCTTCAATGCAATTCTTTTAAAATCCTTAAAACATTTGATGAGATTTTAGAATATAAATGGAAAAGACACAATTTCTCAACTTTGTTTCTGGCAAATTATTTGTAAAAAATACATACATTTTTAAACATCTGTTGACAAACTGGAGATCATCTACACATCTTTACTCCTTCAGCCTTTTGCAGATTTTATTTTCAGTCAGGCTTACAATGATACCATTTACCTGACATGTTTCACACAACCTTTTCTAATGACTTGTTTCATCTCAACGGGATACTTACATGCGACCACAGTCCGAGTGCTTGGCGATGTTCTTTAATGTTAAGGCAGCAGTTAGTCTTATATGTTTGGTCACTGGTCCCTCTTTCTCATCCTGAGAGAAAACAAAGAAATTATGTCATGGAAGAGAACATGGAGACCAGAAAAGAGACTATAGATCTTCTATAGAACCTGATGAATAGCTACATGGACATCCTTTTAACCTGCTTTATCCATATCTAATGTTTTCCCAGTCCGATGACCTCTGCATGAGCCACGACGAGATGAAAAACAACAGGCGTTTCATGCTATGAGCAGCTTACATTCACCTCAGCCAACCCAGAGCTTAGGAAGTCACACACCAGCGTGTGTGAGCTCCACAGAAATGCAGGGAGAAATGGTGGTAAGGGTCATTTTGGCTTTACTCACAGTGAAGTCCCTGAAGACCAGGTTTCGAGAACCTCTGCGAAGGGCCATGAGAGCTGCGCTCGGATGATTGACGATTGCTTTCGGTGCCCGTTGTGCCGGAGTGCTGCCTGCCACTGGCGGGGTCCTTTGCAAGATATCAAGCAGACAAGTCAGGCGGGAATATATTAAAGCTGTTCAATGTTTCATGAAAAGATATTCTAAATAATTGAAAACTCGGCTACTTAAGTTTCTGTTTAATCTTGGTTTGATATTAAAGCAAACTTCTCATTTAACAAGCCTGGTACTGCAGATAAACGGAAGATGTTGTACATACTGGGAAGAAGTCTGATTCGGACTTTGTGCCTGCTGCTCCTCTAGCTTGAGTCCAGCCAGTAAAGCCTCTCGAGAACAGTGCTTATCCTGGCAAAGCAGAGCGGAAATGATTAGGACTAATCCTACACACCATGCTACAATTTTATGTTGTGACACTAAACTTGGCATAACAAGACTAAATTCGTGTTAAAGAATCTCGGCGGACCACAGATGACAGGGATTGGAGTTTACCTGTAAATGCGTGATGAAGGACAGTCTCTGTCGGGGAAAAGGTTCACATCCCTCCCACAGACAATGCCCTCCGTATACATCTTTTCCACCGTGCTGTGTAGCTGCGTGGTAGAACACTTGAGACGGTGTTTCAAACCACCTAAAAGGCAGAAAAGATTGACAAAGACTCAGCTTGATTTCATGTCAAGTTGGAGACGATGTTTAGGAGCGTCGATATACGTGGACTTTACCGTCTACAAGACTGCCACAGACACTTGAAGTTCTGCCCTGCTTTCTTGCTTGGCTCTGGCGGTGCTGCGGGGGTCTGCTGTGCTGGGAGGTGTGGGCTGTGGGTACCCGCTGGTGCAGGTTGAGAGACGGGGGGTGGGGACGGGGTAACTGTAGGCTGTAAGAGAAAAGTAAGGAATTTGTATGAAGACGTCACAGATGCAGCGGCGAATGAAAGTCACACACCTTTAACAAAAGAAGAACTAGCAAACAGCAGCCTGAACTCATCATCAGAAACAAGTTGTTGACTGACAAGTAACCCCAGTCCGTCTTTCAGCAGGAGTTGTTCTCTCAGCCACATTGCTGTAGGAGGTGGGTATCAGTGAGAGCTACATGGTCTTAACTAGTCTCACCTTCTTAACCTCCAAAGGGTTCATGTTACAAAATTATTTTATTAAATCAATTCTTTGTCTTTGATTCAGGCTTATTTGTGCAGAATGACAAGTGTGTTGAGTGTAAGTGAAAACACTGAGCAGAAGTGTGAAGAGTGCATTCTTGTCAATCATCCATCACTTCCAACACTAAAGTGTCATCACTTCAGTAAATCAAAAACATTAAAAACTACTGTGAATAAAAACAGAACTGAACAAATGGGAATGTTTAGTCTCACGACGACCCTCTTCAACCTTTTAACTTGTGAGCAGTTTTTTCTACTTGCACAGCAACTTTAAGTCCATAAAATCAACAGGCGACATCTTTAGTCCTTTTCAACTTTAGGAGGACTTAAAGATTATTTCAGGTCTGCTGCTTTTGCATTCCCACTGAAGCCTGATGTTCAGGGTAGATCAGGAAAATTAAGTCTGTTCAGGTGTGCCACTGGATATTTAAAAAAAAAAAAAAAAAAAAAAAAAAAAAAAAAAAAAAAAATCAAAATAGTTCACTTCAGCCTTGTTTGCTTCAAATGTCTTCATATTACATATTCCTATAGGATGTGGGCTTTTATTTGTGCCTCAGAGTGTAACTGTAGTGTAGTTGCAGTTTTAAAATATTCCTTCATTTACTCAGCATGCATCAAAACACCTTTTTCCCCTAACAAAATAAAACAAACTCAAACAGACCAAATCCCATAACCAGAAGAGGGAGTGAATAGTGTGGCTTCCAGAGAGACTAACTCACCGTTGTGCCAGCTGCCTGAGTGGGCGAGCAGTTCCTCTGCTGAGTGGCGTTTTCTATTGCTACTTTGGCTACTGTGCTTGGGTCTGTTCCTGCTGGCACTGCCACCATCGTGGAGCTTCTGCCGGCGTTATTGGGGTCGCTGATAGTGATGATCCGTACTCCCACTTTACTGGGGATGCCCGAGGATGATGAGCTGCGTTCTTCGTTTTCAGCCGGCCTCTTGAGGCCTCGAGCCTCGGAGGCCACTCCGTTTGCAGGAGGGGCACTGAGACTCTGGGAGGTAACAGCGGAGGGGGGCAAAGAGTTGGGGAGCAGTTGCTGTCTTAGCACCGGCGTGGCGTGGCCTGGCCCCAAAGGTCCATTGGTTAATTCCGAGGAAGGCCTGTGGCCTACTGCCTGCGGTCCGTTGACTAGGCGCTCAGCCTGCTGGGCTTTGGCAGTGTCCTGCTGGGGAGGAGGAGGACTGGGGAGACATGAGTCTGAGCTGTGGCTCTTCTCAGAGGGGGCCACCTCCCCATTCCCCAAGTACTGTTTGGAAGCAATGTGATTTGGAATGTTTTTGTTAAAGTTGCCACCGCTCTCCCCCCGATCAAAGTCACACACTCCATTAACAAGAGTCTTTTTGGGGTCCGTGTTGCCCTCAAGAGGGATGTTTAAACCTGGGGAGAGGGCCTGCTTCCCGTTAGCAGGATGATTCTCTGTAGCCGGGCCATTGAGTGCTCCCTGGCTGTTCCCTGAGTGGTATGGAGGTAGATTAGACTCCATGCACTTCCTACCATTTAGCAGCTTGGCACCTGCCGCAACATCCCCATTACTGGTTTTACCATTGGAGGAGTCTCCTTCGGCCAAAGAAGAATTCTCCATCACCTCTATCTTCCTCTCGTGGATATGCAGCCCTGTGGCATCCTTAGCCTCCTCCTCCTTTTGACAAATGATCCTGTCTCCTCTGAGGGGAGCTGGCAGTGGTGGTGGAGGAGGTGGACCTATTGGAACGTGGGGTGGGACTGTTCCAGCAGAGAATGGAGGAGGGGGGACAGCCGGAGTGACGGATCCCTGACTGACAGCAGCGACAGCAGCAGTAGAGGTGGTGAAGCCAGTGTTGGGGACCACGGTGAATGTGACTTGTCCAGCTGCTGTGGGACCCTGAATAATGGCGGTTCCCCCTGGACTACTTGAGGAAATGAGCTGACCTGGCAAGAGCTGAACTGTCTGAAGGGTTGGAGAACCTGCAGAGGGGAGCTGGCTGGGGACCAACTGGACATTGAGTGGCTGAGGCTGAGGAGGAGGATTCTGAGTGCTGTAGCCCGCCTGGTAGATGACCTGTGGACTTGTGGTTATCGCATTATTGGGAGGGGGCACTTGTGGAGCAGGTAGAATTAGCTTTCCTCCTGGTGTAGAAGGCCCTCGCTTTGGAAGCAGTAGCTGTTTGATCAAGCTGGACTCAGTGGAGGTAGGCTGAGAGGAAGGAGTTGGGGAAATGATCTGAAGGGGAGGCTGCTGATGCTGCTGCGGATGCTTTTTTGTGGACAGTGCATGGCTAACAGTTTGATTGGGCTGAACCTGGGTATTAGACTGAGAGGCAGAAGATGGACAGGGACTGGATGTGGTTCCGGGTTGGCCTGCTAACTGGATCGTCTGGGCTCCAGGAATGGTGGAAGGGTTGGCGAGAACAATCTGATGTATAGCAGGGGGGTAGGCTGCATTCTGCTGAGGATTAGGACTGACTATTACTACACTCTGAGGCTGCTGGTTGGGAGTCGCTATCGTGGCTGCTGGTCCACCTAACTGGTTTGGCGCTGGTTTGGGTGCAATATTCTGAAATGTGACGCGTGACCCCTGGGAATTAGGCACCCCAGCAACACTCAATGGCTGACCACCCCCGACCTGGATGGAAGAGGAAGGTATGGATTGTGCAACGGCACACTGTGGGTCTACCTGGACAGCTGGTCCAGACAGAGGGGGGGTTTGAGGCAGAGGTGGGGGTTGGGTGATTGGAGGGCAGACACCCTGTACCCTGGCGGTGAGGACGTGACCTTGTGGTACTGGCTGAAACAGCGTGACGGGTGTCCCCGTGGGGAGCATCGGGGAGTGTTGCTGCTGTTGCTGACAGGCAGGTGGAGGTGTTGGGTTCTGAGGACTGTGGTTCTGGTTGGCTGGAGTCGATGCAGGAATCTGGACCATCGGGCCAGGTTGGATCTGCTGCTGTTGTGCTGCCAGAGGATTTGACAACTGCGGAGGCACCTGTACCGGCCCCGGGTGACGGGGAACAGTCGAGTGAGGAGGATCCTGTGCGTTTGAGGCTGGAGCTGTGACACCAGGGCTGTGTTGACCCGGGACCCGGACAAACTGAGAGCTAAGAGCAGCATGTCCTGGTGGCAACCCTGTTGACACAATACATACAGAGTGAGAGAAAGATTATTTTCATCATCACAAAGAAGCCATTTAAACTGATGCAGTATTGTAATTTAATACATTTCATACTTTCTGATTAGATTTTTCTCTTTTTGTGTGACTTTTCCAGGCCTGAACCATATGGGGGGGGGGGGGGGGGGGGAGACAACCTAGTTGCAGTTTTCCTGACCAATATTGAAATTTGGTTTAATCTTTTAAATTCCAGCTTCTGTTTAGTGTTGATGCACAAATATATTTTCTGTATTATCACAACAGCAAACAAAAGAAATGCTATATAGTCTAAGAAGTAGGGCTGTAACGATATGCTTTCATCCCAATTCCATTCCAATTTTTTGGATGCTGATTCAATTTAAATTTAAATTCTCACTATTCTTTGATATTGCTGATTATTATAGATTAAAAATGAAAAAATATATAAAACTTTTTTTGCTTGTCATTTTTATTGATTTCAATTAGGAAAAAAACCACAGTCGCCAGACATTCATTCTGTTGCTATAATGCCCAAGAAGACAAGTAAGATCATCAATAACAAATGACAAAAAAAAAAATGTTATAATGGATTATTTTATTTATGTGAAAGAAAAATTGATGTTTTAACAAAAAAATATAATTTTTTTAACAAAGAAATTGTCTTTAAAATTGTGAAGCAAAAATATGCCATTATTCTTTTTTTTCTTTTTTAATTCGATTTTCCCACCCCTAATAAAAAGGGAGCAAAGTTAAGAAATAGGTAGAAATAGGAAAAATAGCTAGCTTCACTTCCAAACTACAAAAATACAACCTGAAGCCAAAACACTTTAGTCTGAAAATGACATTTCCTCTACGACAAGTTTATACTCTGTCCAACAGTCTGATCTTTATCTCATTTACACCGCAGAACGTCATTTCTCTCTACATGATTGCTGTTCTGCACACAGTAGAGTTTCACCCCAATGACAGACACACACGTGTAAAAGTGTCTGCACAATCAAGCCAGCAGAGAACAATATATCAAACAATGTAAGTCTTCAACTGAATGAAAATTTGAAGTTTCATGGCAGCAACTTTTTCCACAGAAGTCACGCCGGCTAATTTTTTCTTTTTACTATTTTACCACATATTTATTTTACCACAAAAGAGCTTTATGTCATTAATCGTGAAGCAGATACAAGTTTGTTCTATGACTACAACAGGTTGGATAAAAAATTAATTTCCTCAAACAGAAAACTGATGTGGAGCATTTTCTTTTTATTAATATGGTTTACTGGTAAACTAAGCCAACTAATCAACCAGTATTTTTTCAGTTGCATACTTAGAAAGCACACGGATGCCAAAATGTCTTCTGTGCTCAAATTCATGACATGTGATGCAGCTTAGCTGCCATCTTCCAGTTTCACTAGTTAGCTCCTGCAAGTAACTCCCTCTCTCTTTGATCAGCATGTTTTTGCCTTTGTAATTAGTTCAGCCATTTTGATCTCAAGTGATATCAACTCTGCTCTTTCTGCAAACAATCCTTCTACACATGATCTGTTGTGCATTCATCTTTTCATAAACTGAAATGTAGACTGTACATCCAACAGTCTGGATGCTTCTTGTCAACAAGTCAAAAACAACCCAGAAGGAAAAAATCCATGCATCAGCAACCTACCCAGATGTTCAAAAGTCTTTCTTCTTTTTGTTAAGAAGACTTCTGTTCTTACCGTTCCAATAATGATGCATGCAAGTAAATGTAATAAACAGAAAAGCTTTTGGTTTTACCTGGAGGCGGGGCCTGAGGGTCTCCAGGCGCTTCATGTCGAGCTGCTGGAGGTGGAGGAGCCGCTGGGCTCTGCTGTTGCTGCTGGTAGTACAACTGGATGGGCAGAGGGATCGCCCGTCGCCTTAATCCAACCAGGAGGATCTGAACCTGGCTGCTAACTTTGGCTTCATCTTGCCGTCGCATCGTATGGTTGGGGAACACCGTCCTGTGGTGGTGAGGGATGACAAAAGGAAAATAATAAACACAATCATTTTCTGTACGTAAACTTTATCTAAGAAACAAGAATTTCGAATCAGGACTGACCGCAGACATTTGAGGAAACCAGTAGAGTTCAAGATGTTGCTTCGTCCCATTTTGCTGCATGTGGCCAGGTACTCAGAGTACATTTCTGATCGAGATACGGAGCCGTCTGGATTCGTCTCAAAGTGTGCATTTAGCCTGTTGGTTAGCAGCAACATAGGGACGGTTAAGAGTGCAAGTGGACAAGAAGCTAACAGGATCTACCAATATGACAAAGATGCCAATCTCACCACTGCAGCGTAAATTTCTCCCCATCAAGTTCAACAATACCAGGTGGAGGTTGAGTGGCTTGAACTGGGACCCTTGTTACTAAAAGAGACAAAGAGTACGAACAGAAAAAGTTAGTCATTTGTGCTTAAAAAAAGTGGATTAATTTAATGTGAGTTAATCCACTGTCAGATCCCTTCACATCCGCTTCACATCAACAGTGCTACCCAGGGGGTCCACTAGGTGTCAGCACACTCATAATATTACATGGGTAGTACACCTTCAAGGTTAGGAGGGTTTCACCTGCTGATTCACACACACACACAAAGCTATTAATGTGCTCTACGTCTTTTGTCTCTGAACCATGTGCCTCAACACTTTCGTCCTTGTGTCAGAGCTTCATACATAAATAAGAGCAAGAATTTCAAGTTAAGAAAGTAGCACCAGGCCTCAGGATTGCAAATGAAGAGGTTCAGAAACAGGTGAACTGGCAGTGAAAGTATGGTATGAATGAAAGCAACAGCAGGGAATGAGGAGAAGGTGATAACATGTAGCTCAGTCTTTGCCACAATGTGGAATGAGTTGTCACTTGTATCATTTTACTCTCGTCTGCTTTACAGAGTCACCATGCAAACTTTTAATTAAACTAAAGCAGACATATACATTTTGGATTTTTCACACAACAGGAAAACATTACATTAAATACATTAAAAAAATTACCAAGTAAATTATGTCTTAAATAAAACAAAAATAAGGAAGCACACTGATTTGAACCAAGTGGGGTATTAAAAACTTGGAAAAGGCATCAAAACCATGAAAGAAAATCTCCCTAAGAGGCTGTTGAAGACAACAGCCCAACTGCCTGCTGCATCGGTAAATAAATACTGTGCTAAACTGTCTGCAGAAAGCAGATGTGGTCATAAAATTAATAAAAAACAAAACACTTTTTCACTCATTTTTTCCTTTTTTTTTTTAGCTGCCATTGACAAACTTTATGGGCCATTTTTAGAACACAGGAGGACTTAAGATATTTCGGACTTATAAAATCTTATTTGTAGACCAAATGACTTCAATTCTCACATGACACCAATACATCCAGATTTATTTCCCCATTTTAACTACATTAATGATAAATGTATTAAAAGCAATGGATTTTTCTTTTCCTAAATAAAATTCTGATTCGCTTGTTTTTCTCATTTGAAGTTCTTCACTTTGCAAAAACAGGTTTAAAAACGTCTGCTAAATGACTGTAGAATAGAATAGAATAAATCTGATTTTCAAGGTCAGTTTAAATAAACTTGTTTAGTTTCCGGATGGCTAAACTGTGAAGCTGTGCTGTGGTGTTTTCAGTTCAGGAAAATGACAGCCCTTCTCTCTCACATGTACAGCCAGTTTTCACTCTGAAGGCAATCAATTTTCCCAAACACTACCTTGTAGCCATTTGCATTCTCTGTATGAGCTTCTTAATATCATTTACATAAACTCCGTTCATCTTGCCGCTTTGGTTATGATGAGCATGGCAACAGCTGTGTAAGCTACAATGTTTAGAAAATAGATTTTCTTGAACGATAAAGATGTTGATAAAATCCAAGCACATTCATGAATCACTTTGTTCAGTCTCAGAGCATTTCACTCTCAAATCAAAGTCATTTTCCTGTTTATATTGTATTATGTGTGAAGTCTGATGTGATTCAAACACTCACCCGGTGCTGACGCTCCCTGCACGGCTGCAGGAACCTGTTCTACCAGCTGCGGTCGAACCTCGGCTGCTTGGTCGGCATTAGCCTGATGCTCAATTAACCGCACTGCTGTCAGGGCGTCTGGTCCGAATGTATGAAGGTCTACTGATACTAATCGCACCAACAGGTCTGAACCCAGAGAGAGGGAGAGACAAAATAAACATCGATTAAAAAGAGGAGCAAAACTGAAGTAGCAGGTAAAAAAAAGGCTGATTCCTTTAGTAAAAAAAATATTCCACACAAGAAAACTTTCACCATTTGTTTCAAATAAACGTAGGTTAATACCTATGCTGTGATCAACAGAGGCAATCTTGCTGCAGGGAACCTCTCCTAGTTGGGCCAACAAGTATAGCACTTCCAACGAGGCCATAAGGAGCATGAGGTCAGGCAGGGTGAGGAGCATCATTACCTCCCTGTACGACTCCTGGTCCACATACTCACAGATGAGCACACCGTTGTCTTCTGCTTTGCTGAGGTTACCCAGGATCTCCATGGCTACAGGCATGAACACAGAAACCACTTAGTTATTTTCCTGTCGAAATGTTACAAAAGTAACTGAGTCCATCTGAAATCTAGAAAACCCACCTCTCATTTTGAGGAACCTGTCCCTGGACATCAAGCATTTGGTGATGGTGTGAAAGATCAGGTGCGTCGTCCGAAAGTCAACAGGATCCAGCTGGAGCTACAAGAGGTCATGCAAGATTTACACAACCATGCCATCATTCAGTAAACTATTTGACAACACTTGTTACATTTATCAGGAACAGAACTCAACAAAGTAAATACAACACAGAATATAATGTGCTCGGCAGCAAACATTAAGATCAGTAAGTGGAACAAATCCATCTCTCAGCTGCCCCTTCAGGAAGCATCTCTTCCTGCTGTTTATCCCTGCAGCATCTATGCACTTGGTTTGGCTGCACCAGTTCTGCACCTGCTGCAGGTTCTAGTTGGAAGGAACCTCCTCATCAGAGCAGTTCATCCTGAGACTACTGCTGAAACTAAATGACAGAAGAGAAATGCGACAAAGCCTGAGCAGAGAGTAAAAAAAAATAAATAAAAATAAATAGACTATATAAGCTGACATGATGCAGCAACTCTAAGTAAAATACTGCAGCTGGCTGCCACAAATCACTCACAAATTAGAATTAAAGGCAGTGAAACTTAAAGCTGCATCCTCCTTCACAGTTGGAATTCATTCAGACTGGGAAACACAGATTTGCCAGAAACACTTTATGTCCAGTGTGCTGAACAACAATCATCCAAAACATGGACTAGAAAGGATATTTAAGCACCTCCAACCTAATTTTTCTGTCAGCATTGAGAATAAAAACATGACAATGCTGCTTTTGACCTGCATCATGGACCGACTTCACTTACAGGCATCTAGGCTTTTGTTTGGGATTGCATTGTTTAATTTAGCAATGTAAAAGGGAATGCATATAAATATCATGATACTTAATCACACAAGTAGTTCCGTCAGTCATATTAAATGTGTTGCCATGTTCATTTCCATCTTTTTATGTTAATTTTTTGGGAAGCCACATTAATAAATTAAATGGAACATGGTGATATTATGCCTGAAAAAGCAACCATTTAATCAACAACCATCGCAGCTGTAAGTTGATCACTACTTAATTCTTCATATCTGGTTGAAAATTTTTGGACTTGAGTATAAATGTTATTCTAAAACGGACTGGAAGTGACACCATCTGCCCTCAGGAACCATACACACTGCTACAACTGGCTTTCTAAACACACCATGTTGTCTCAAATCAACATCACAAACTAGTGCTTTAACCATTAATCCATCAAATTGTGAGAGACTGAGCATAGCAGGGCGGAAGTTAGCTAACAGTACTGCCCCTTTAGCAAACCACAAGCCTGTCATCACATACTCCAAGTTGCTTATGTGCATTATGACTGGTGTTTTATTTGGCCATTGATGGTTTTAACCAGCAGCAGTTACAAAAACACTTAACCTACCGCAGAGTGGCTTTTAAACACATCAACAATAAATCTAAGAAAAGCTCCTTAAAACACAAGTCATACATACAGGGAGTAAGCTGCCAAGATGGAAATGCTCCATTGAGAGAAATTCTTCTTTTCAATATTATTCTAAATCTTAATAGCAGTTATGACTCCTTAACCACAACACCACACACCCACTTCCACGGAATCAGACCCACCTCAGCAGCCACGTTGCCCAACGTGTCGAGTCCAAGTTGTCGGAGTGAGATGAGGTTACAGTGGGCACAGAGCAAAAGGAAGCGCAGGCACGTTCGGTTGGCCGCCAGCAGCTTGACATTGGCCTCCTCAAAGGACAGGTTTCGCAGGATAACAGCAATCTGCAGCACCCGCTGGGCCTCCATGTCACTGATACCAGAGTTCCGCGGCGGGTGGAAGAGGCTCCGCCAGCGCTCTTCACACGACGTACCATCTGCAGAGTGAGCAGACGAGCAACTTTTTAAAGCTCCGCATAGATTAGAAGGTGTAGACTCGCACTGTTTGGTCTGATCTTTACCCGATCTGAAGATGATGTAAATGCGACCTCAGATATACAACAACACGACATATAATTCATTTAGCAAACAAACAGATTTAGGAGCCAATAACTTAAAGCAATTGTTTTCTGTATGTTGTTATCAGTCTGTCTCATTGTGGGAGTTAAAGCTGACTCTTTCTTTACAACCATTTTCTGTTTGCTGAAAAGCTCGTCTCACATATGGCACCAGAATACTGTAGTACACAGAGGTGATCATGGTGAGTCAGGTCCAACAGGTTCTTTGGCCATAAAAACAACCTCAAATCATATCCTTTCCACCACATTTATCAGTTGTCATGAGGATTTTGTAAAGATGTGTTGTGTGTGATTTTTTTTTTTTTTTTTTTTTAACCATAAGCAGCGCTGTGCATCTCTATTTTGGTCTTATCATCTCAATGGTTATATTTCCTGCTCGTCTTATGATGTGATGGGATAACAACGGCAAACCAAAGCTGTGCTCTCATGTTCTTTTCAGAGAGAAGAGGCTTTCGCCTAAAAACTCTCTGAACAAGCCATACTTGTGCGTTGATTTTCCAATAGTACCACCATGAATGTCAACATTCAAATGCTAACTGAGGTCCATATTGTTTGAGATGTAGCTTTTAGGTTCATCACATTTTCTTTGTGCATTGCACACTGGGGTAAACTTGGTGGGACGTTTACTACCAAAAAGATGAGAAAGATTCAAAGCAGTTGCCAATCTGTAAATAATCTCTGTCAATGAAGAATAGACTTAAAAATAACTGCGACTGGCAATATGATGCGATCACCATCTATAAGCTAATGTCTTTCCTCCTTGACATGTTAACACATCTGAAAGCTCCAGATCAGGAAACTGCAAACATCTGCTTTTATTGAGGGTAGCTCAAACTTAACAATGATCAATTTAATTACATCTTATTAACAGCACCGGGCTGCCACTTATCCTCTTCATCCTAAGTGAAGCAGTAAGGGTCTACTTTGTATACCTGCACAGTTTCCGCATTTTGGGTTATTGTTTTGAGATGAATAATGATAAAGTAATATCACAATTTAAACATAGAACTAAAAGAGTATACTTTTTCATGCAGCGAAAAAGTGAAGAGCATGAAAATGTAGAACACAATCTACACATTTTCCATGTCAAATCATCAATAAACACACTGTAGGCGCACATGGCTGTTTGCGCCCGTTTTCATGACTTCAACTTTTAAAGCCAAATAGGGCTAGGCAATATAACAATATTTATCCTTTGAACAATAGAAAATGTGTATCGTTTCATGAGGCTCTATCATTTAGGCCACGGTAAGATGCTCTACTGCAGTATTTTACGTCAAGATATGCTTTACGGCATGCACGCTGCAATATATAAACAAACATGGAGAAATGCGGTAGCAGACGTGTTTCAGAGCAGGATAATTAACTAAAAGATGCATGTGGTCATGCACTAAAAGATGGCCAGTCAACCAAAATCAATGAGCTTGTTCATAAAAGAGGGGAAATTTTTGTTGCATGGTTTGGATATAAAAATACCGACGTGGAACTGACAACAGACTAGCTCACAGTCCCAACAACGGACTCCGACACAACTAACTCATTTTATTCTCCTGCGCAGGAATAAGGATAAAGAATACAGAATAAATAAAAGAGTCAACGAGCAAAAACCGCAAAAGCAGCGTCAAGTAGTGGCGAAAGCGCTCATAATTAACTCCAGATGCAAAACGCTGCAACAGGCATTTACCCATGAAACGTCATACGGATGTGAAATTTTAGTCATATCGCCCTGCCCCAACGCCAAATATGTTTACCTTGTGTAAGGCTGCCCTTGTCCCAGATCAGCTCCCGAACTTCAGCATCCTCCACCACCTCTTTCCAGAACTGTAGAAAACAGAAGCTGTTAGCGATGAAATGAAAACATTTCACCACATTCAGCTGAAGGATGTTTACAAATAGATAAATAGCCTTTGGTGTCATTGCACTGTGGAGGTACAGCAAAATCAAGGGTGCTCACATGGAGCCAATTTGCACCACAAAATAAAACAAAACAGAGAAATAAAAATAAAAATAAAAAAAAAGATTTAAAAAAATCTAATAGTACACTATAATATAAACTGTGATAACTTATCCAATGACGTGATCAGTTGAATCCGTTTCGCCACAAATAAACTCAAAACAAAAACTAGTATGAGGGTAGGTTTCTAGTGAGTCGATCACAATCACTGGAGGGTATAAACTATAAGTACAGGTGTTAGAAAGTAAAAAAAAGAGCTGTTTAATAAATTCTTTGTGGAATCTTAACATGTTTCACTATTCTATTGGCGTAACTTGATCTGGAGGCTGACCTTCATCTGGATGAAGTGGCTGAAAACATTTTGATAAAGTTTTATTGACCGACGACCACCTCTGACCTACATAAGGCATGAT
Organism: Telmatherina bonti; assembly: GCF_933228915.1. Classification (NCBI taxonomy): domain Eukaryota; kingdom Metazoa; phylum Chordata; class Actinopteri; order Atheriniformes; family Telmatherinidae; genus Telmatherina; species Telmatherina bonti. The sequence continues at coordinate 18,627,894 of NC_136632.1, read as the reverse complement.
AATGTCCTTCTGACTGAACATAAACTGAAAACTATAATGCATTACTTTTAAATCAGAATGCCAGTCTTATGAAAGCACCTTAAATTGACTGAGACTGAAGTGATTTGACCTCCACTTCATCTTAAAGATGCCTCTGAGAAAACTGCTCTGAGGCAAAGATTAACTGCTGTGTTTCTGCCAATTTTCCATCTTGGAAGAGCGACAGGGATGCTCCAGGGTTTAACAGTAAAAGCAGAGCAGAATATCTGGATATAAAAGACGAAAGCCAGAGGCATTTTCTGATTCTTTATTTTTTTTTAAAAATAAATTAAAAAAAAAAAAAGATATAAATATATAAATATAGATATAGATATATAGATATACACTTTACCCTGACAAAGTCCCGGGAGGTCTTCTCTTTCCAGTCTGTCCCAAACACCCCAGAGAAGCTGCCTAGAGCTGGAGGAAAAACATGGGAGACAGTTACTGGAGAGCGGCTAGATTTACTCAGCATTACTCCATCCTTGTTCTACGACTCACGCTTGAATAAATCATAAAGGATGGGTGCTAAGAGAAAAGAAGTATTCATGTGAAACAATGGGTACGTACAGTCATCGAAGACGCCAGCGTGGGCCAGCAGTAGCGTGACCAGTTTGGGGTCCTTGTCCAGCTGCATGGCGTGCTTGCTCTCGTTGGAAAGCAGAGTGCAAACATTAACAGCGAAGTCCACTTCGTTGGGTAGGCCCGAGAGGAGAGACAGCACCAGTTTGTTGTAGTCACACGGCTGAATGAAATCTGTAGATAGTCCATAGCTTTGGCGGAGATAGTCTGGGGGGGTGGGGGGGTGGGGGGAGGGGGGGGGGGGGGGGGGGGGGGGGAGAAAAAGCAGTAAGCATCTTAACTTGTTTGTAAGGAACAGAAAATGTTACAGACCTGGGGTTCTGGGCAAAGCCCAGTACAAAAATTAGTTTGATGAACCATCTTGTTGTCTGACTGAAGAACGCAAATCTTGACAATTCTTTAATGTATTTGATTGGCTCAGTTTCCATTAAAGGTTCTTCCTAATTAAAAAGCTACCAATCTGAAATCCTAGCTGTGTGGGAAAACTGCCATGTCGTTGATGTAATGAGTGAAAAGATCTCAAAGACAGATGATCCAGCAAGTGAAAGTGCAATTGATCTATAGACAAAGACATGAGATTTCTCCCTGTGCTGTTGCTTGATTTTCTGCAAATCAATCATTTGGTGTGCACAACTTGTCGTTTTTCTTCAGAGTGGGTATTTCAATTTGGTGCGGTCTCTGTTACTGTATGCTGCCGCTTCTGGAGGCTAATCATTACAGAGACTGGGGCCCCTGCTGAGTGTATTTGATTTCTACACTGAAAGGGTTTGCACAGGCAAATGTCATCTGGCTGAGCTTCTATTACAGCAGCAACAGCTCCATTCATAGGCTGACTGTCTGCACTTGTCCTCCAGCACCTGCAGAGAGGTGCAGAAGAATGATATACAACATTAAGTCCAAGAGATGAAGCCTGTAAGCAGGACGCATTCTTTGTGGTTGCAGTGACTTTCCTTAACATAACTGCACTTGAGAATTATTGAGGCATACCACTTTGTAGCAGAGGTGTTAAATCTTTAGACTTTTCTACTATCAGAAGGAAAAAACACTGAAGTAGTGAAAAGCCATCTAATGAAGAAAAGCTAATAAATAAAAAGCTTTACAGGCTGTAGCTAACCCTCCTGCACAGTATCAAATTTAAATACCCTGTAATGCAACTGTACAGAAATCTCCCTGATCTTAATAGCCCCTTTACTATTGATGAGCATGACCACACGCAACAGCTTACCAAACTGATCCAAAGCGGTTTAGAAAGCATCAAAAGACACTGATCTAGCATAATAAAAATGTTTAAAATGGCAGTTGTTTCACCACAACAGATCTAGTATTGATGCTAGCACCGAGAGTGACCTGAGTCTTTTGAAGGTTTCATTGCGAAACTATGATGGAGGGCTAATAAAGCAATAGTGGAAGGAAACACTTCAACTTCATACCATTTCTTTCCTGTTGCTTGTTGGTATGTATATTATGTGTAATCCATTATCCGTTACTTCCATTATCCTGACAGAACCTTTTTCAAATGAGATGTAATTGTGAATATAGATACAGGCTAATTATCAGGCATGTATCCATTTAAACACGATAAGCAAGCAATTAGAGGGGCATCATAAATCAGTACAAACACAAACCATCAAATGCTTTCAGCTGTAAAGCAGCTGTTTTGACATTTTCTTTACTACCCAAACAACCAAGACTGCAGCCGTGTTTGGGAGTCATTAGCTCTGCTAGCAGGGGGGCCTTGTCTGTTACAGAAGAGAGCTTGCGAACAAAAGAAAAAAAAAAAAAAAAGAGGAAAAAAAAAGGCTGCAGAGTCTAATCTAAACTGAGGTGAAGGGAAAACCAACAAGTGTGTCCTTCTTCCCCTCATCAATAACTGCTGTCAGGACAGTCAATTATCTCCAGGAGGAGCCAGGCTGTGGACACTACAACCCTGTGTGGCAAACAGAAAGCTGGTGCTAGCTGGTGTGTGAGCGCGCTCCGACCATGCAGAGATAAAGTTTGGCCTTGGGCTAGCTGTACTATAACATTAATTTGAAATACGATGTTACTCGGAGACTTCTTTGTTATTCTGACAGCAGCTGCACGTTTGGTTTTAGAAAATTATTTGTCAGTGCTTTGGGGTGTGGGAAACCTCTGAGGCAAAAATAAGAGATGATAAATCCACGTCATGGACAATAAATACATTCTTGATGGCCTTGGTTTAAACACAGCAGCAAGGTAAGAAATGAATTATAGAGTTGCTGTGTACAAAAGCTAGCTCAATAAACAGACTGATGAAGCCCGTACCTCAGACTTTCCTCTGCTACAATTCTGACCCAGACCCGTTTGATCACACACAGTTGTCTTTTTTGAATCCACATAGCTACTGATGGGACACTTTTCTTCCAGAGAGTGGTGTGTTTCTAAAAGTGAATTTGGGTTTCATGTAAGTCACAACACTGAACTGTAGGTTCAGTGTGAAGAAGTTACAACAACAGCAATGACTTGCAGCTGCCTGTTTACTTTCTTTAATCTAATTTTTATTTAAGAGAAAAGTATGTCCAGTGGAGCAGCTGACAGTGTTCTACATCATGTAGGCTAATCTAAAAAGGTTACGACAGTGGTGTGCTGTTAGAAAAGTACCAAAAACAACTTATACAATAAAAAAAAAAAAAAGACTAATCTACAGAAGAATGAAGTTATGTAGCATTAGAAATGTCTCAGCTAAGGCTGCTGCACTTGGGTTTAATAATGGGCAACATTGGGTAACATTTCTCTATTCTAAGATGCATCATTATATGGATATAAAGTTTTGTATAATTATACTTCAATCCAAAGTCCTATACCAATGCAACTCAAGAGCACAATGGATAGTTTACTTTCTAGACAAAAATAGGATGCAATCGTTACGGGTTACCTTTCCACTTCAGCAAACAGTCACACTGTCATGTGTAACTGCTGTAAAACGCCATATTTTATACAGCTCCAATATCATGCTAAGGTTACTGTGATGTGTTACGTGATATGGCAGAGCTCTGCAGGAAGCAGACATCTGGACACACTTATAAAGTCAGTGAAAATAAAGAAGTAGAAAAGATTCATATGGCCTAAATATGACTTTCAAATATCAAATACTGTAACAGAACAAATGTAATCAGCCAACAATTGACTAGATGCCATCAGCTTTGTGCTCCAAGTTTGCAGAAAGTGAATCATTGCATCTGTAGCTTCATCAACTAATGTTGTACAAATTCATTTGGTTGAAGACAACACCATGTTTCATCAGCCTCTGAAGAGTTGGAGCCGAAACATTTACACTTCTTTGTAGTTACAAGGCAAAATTTTTTTTTTTAGCCAAATACATGTCATGCCATCTAATCTAATCCAAACAGTGAAAGAAGTTAATTTCCTTAAATAAGCCATTTTCTGTCTACTTTTGCCATGTAAACAGAGGATTTATGTGTGTACATTGTGATATAAGCCACACAACTATTTCCAAAATGTGACCAAGCTAATTAATTATCGTAAAATATCTGTGTACCTGTAGACTCGGCATCAGTTTCATGTGAACACATCTGTTACATTTATAAAACTTGCCATGATAAAACTTGGCCTTTGGAGTGAAACTTCTGTAATTAATTATTCTTTTTAAGCATCATCTATTGCTTCTTTTTCTATATGCACAAAACCACTCTCATAGTTTTGTCCTGTGATCAATTAATTGCTAACTGTCTAACAAAAAGAAAATGCTAAAGTTTCTTGCTTCCACATTTGCAAGCACACACTAGTGCTGTCATATGTGCAAGTTTTTTTCCCCCTGGATTCAACTACTCAGTACCAGAGATGGGGTTAAATATAAACGCTAAGCTGCAAAACAAACATGGATTGTGTTAAACCCCAAAAAAGTAAATGAGGAATCGATTGAAAATTGAAGGTTATGAATGACAATGAGAAAAATGTTCCTTTTCTGTAGCCTGGCACGCCAGTCTGGAGTGCTCTATATATTCAATACAGAGTGACTCAGTCTGGAGTCCCTCCCCTTTACGGAGATATGCATCAGTCTTAAACAAGCCGGCCACTCTGATTGGTTGATCTGAGGTGACTCCACCACGTATCCTTCAAAACAACCTAATGGTGCACGGACGTAGCGGGAGTTAGTTTCTTTTTGCGAAAAATGCTGTTTGAAATTAGCCTGGCAAGCCAGACTCTCCCGCTGTACCTGCGTAAAGTCGCTCTATATTAAATATATTGAGCACTCCAGTCTGGCGTGCCAGGCTAGTACTGCACACCATGATTTTTTTTTCTCATCTGTTGCGTTCGCTCGACTGAACACTTCCGGACATTGTAGGCTGCCGCTTTACTGACGTCACGTCCGCCATTTTTCTGATTGGTTTACTCCGCACTTGTTTGCCCCGCCCTAGAAATCCATTGATGCGAGTGAGTGACCAGACTCTACGCTGGTACAGCAAGAAAGTCTGGCTTGCCAGGCTACCATTTCTGAGCAGTGAAGCTTGGAATAAGCTGTCTGATTCACCTTCATACTGAGCAGTCAGAAATAAAAAGCAACATTATAAATACAAAAGAGCTGAAGCACATTTCCATGTATAGACTTGTGAGCTGTCCAGTTTCCCATGCTTCACACACCCAGCTCTAATCAAGTCACGCTTGGCTGTAATCACATCTGCATGAGGATTAAGTACTCCAGTTTGCCAAGAGACAGCAAGCCTGAGACGAGATGAACTTTAGAGAGAAGGCAAGAAACGGAGCGAGACTAAATCTGCCAACAGAAATCAAACCCGTGCACCCGATACAGATGTGACCCAGACAGAAGCACACAGTCATCTCTGCCTACCTGATACAACGTGTTGCTGGTAGTTGTAAGAGCTGGGAATTGCACCGACTGGAAGAGAGGCTTTGGGGTTCCCCGGCTGCGCTTCTTCATCATCCTCTCCAAAGTGGTGGACTTTCTCATACTTCTCCAAGTATCTGTGGGGAGGGAAACACAAACAAATAGGGAAAATGTTGAGCCGAGAAATGCTTGCTGAGCATTTCTGCACTGTGTTGCTTACAAGACTTAAAATAAGCTTTCACTTTTCCGAATATAGTGCTATGGATGAGATGTTGTACATAATTATTTGCTCCTACAGCTTTTAATATCCTAGACATGCATAAACTAAGGGAGCCAGCCAGCAGAAGAGTCTCTCAAAAGCAAGAAGCAAAAACCCCACTCACTTGATATTCCAACTCCCCAGATCAATAACAACATCTCTGCCAATTATAATACTGTACAAGACAAACTCATTGTTGATTTAACGAAACAAATATAATTATCAGTTATGGTTTCTGCTCAGCATGTGTGCACCTGCTAAAACAAGAACCCAAAACCCCTTTTCCAGCAGTAGTAGTCTGTTTACTCTCAGAGTTCAATGTTTTCTTCTAACCACCACAGCCTCCTGGGGGCAAAGCTGAATACACAGCAGTGTGATGGGAGGACATTCCATTGTGCAGACAACGCCTTTTGATAATCATGACTTCCTCAAATAATTAGGGTGTTTTGGTTTTGTTTTTTTTTTTTAAACCCCTCAGAATTCTTTATCCATATTTTCCGAGGGAAAGCTACTGAGGAAGTTCAGCGTTCTTATGTAAAATTTCTGAGTACACCTGGGTGTTATATTCTGACTGATGCTAATTAGGGCTGTGACGGTGTGCTTTTGTCGTGATTCAATTAGATTCCGATTTTTTGGGTGCCAATTTGATTTAAATTGCGATTCTCACAATTCTTTGATATTGCTTTTTTTTTCTTTTTAGATTAAAAACAAAATAAATATACAAATTTTTTTTGCTCATTTTTCTCGATTTCAATTAGGAAAAAAACAACACAGTAGTCAGACCATCATTCTGCTGCTATAATGCCCAAGAAGACAAGTTAAAAGATCAATAAAAACAATAAAAATGACAATTTTATAACGAAATATTAAAAAAAACAAAAAACACGATATTTGATTTTGCAATTTGATTTTCCCACCCCAATGTTAATATATGGCACAACTTCGGATGAACCATGACTAGAGCTGAGTCATTCACACAGGCCTGAAACCCAACTTCACACTTTCCCACTGCTCTCAAAATGCCAGGTGTTGGCTGTTTCCTTCACAAGTGTAAAGAAGGTTCATGTTAGAAGGTGATGAGGATTCATGAACTGTTGACACTTTGCAACCACAAAAAGAGAAGCACTTTTTTTTTTTTTTAATCTTTATGCATTAGGGAGTCATTCTTACTCACACTATCTTTGAACTTTGAAAAACACACTTTGTCCAGTAACATGCACTTTATTTTAAAATCAGAGAAAGCTCCGGTTCTCAAAGGTCGCAATCCTGCAAGTTTTCCATGAATCCCTGTTATAACACACCTGACTCAAATTAATCAGTCATTTGGACACCCCTGTCCTACAGGTTTTGACTACTTGGGGTTCTATGTCACCCCAAAGGTCAATCCTCATTACTTTAGCTTTCCTGTTCTGCCTGTTCTACCAGAACAGGTGGAACAATAAAGAAAACAAAAACAGAAAAAAGTATTCTAAAAAACCTGCTTATATTAAGCAGTCCTGACAACTCTGAAGAACAGCAGCAATGTCTGCTGCAAGTTAACCTAAAACCACCAGTAAGATGTGACAGCACAACCACAATGTTTATAGGTCCAAACAAGGTCTGTACACTCCACATCGCTTCATTTAATAATTGTTCACTGCAAATATGTCCTTACTCTGGGTTAACAGAAAAGATCACAGAAGCAAGCCCAGTTAACATACATCTTGTAGAGCACAGCCTCTTTTCCAGATATACTAGACAATACTTTATTTTGCAGCATTAAAGAATATTTAAGGGGCTCCACTTTTGCTATTTTCATATTTTTCTGCATATTAATTTTTTACAAGTTTTACTTACTGCTAAACTGTGATAACGTGCCTCATCTTGGTGGAAGAAAATATCTGACCTACTCTATAAACTTAGAGATGACGCTGCCTTCTTATTCTTTTGCATGTTTGGCATTAATTACAGGAGAAGTCTGCCTAAAATTGAACTGAACAGATTTAGCATTTCTGTAGATATGCCTATTTAGATTATGACTAAAAATCATGCTAAAAACTGTCACTTTTAGCACCAAGCGGTTATGCATTCACAGACTCTTCAGAAAGCAAGAGATAAGCTAAACAACTGTTTGACACGGGACTGATGGTTACAAATGCACAGAGCAAAAGATTTGTTTAATTAAAAAAATTTTTTTTTTAAAAAACCTTCAACCCAAGAGCAGCAATAATAATAATAAAAAAAACATTAACTTTAAACTTAACACACACAGAAAAAAACTACTTTCTTTAAAGAATATGCAGTTGCAGACTTTCTGAGATTTGACAAACAACTGATAGTAATGTGGTAAAATGTCACTGACAAACACAAATAGGCTCAAAATACCTCAGTAGCAGCAGTGGTGGCAGTTGTGGTGTGGCCAGCCTGTGTGGCCGTGACTCACTCAGCGAGTGCCTGTTTCTGAATCAGACCCTGCTTGTTCATCGTAGCTGAGGTAATCCCCCGTTTTCTAGCTGCCGGTTGACACGCCGGACTATAAATACACGCTTCCTTCACTTGTAGAGAAGGAGGGAGCTGGTAAGGAAGGAACGGAGGGAGGGAGGGAGGGAGCGATAGGCCCAACTGCAGCGTCAACCGCTGTCTGGGCATAAATGAGATAAAGGCTGGTGGGTGGGGGTGAGGGGATGGATGAGGGGGAGAATTGAGTGCAGCTGCATGTGCCAGCGCTTCCCCTTTTTCTTTTTTTTTTTTTCCCCTCTTCACATGCATGATAAGAGGAACATCGGTTTCGTTCTTCTGAAGTAGTAAGCCACCATCAGAAACCACTGCTGTTTGCATGAATTTCACTACAACCGTTTCAGGGAGTGCATCTTTCATCACCGCCAGTTCTAAGCCTGCTCCCTCCAAATAATACAGCAAAGCCAAAGCTTGTCAAGCGATGAGTTGACACGCTGCTGCAAACTGCCGCCAGCATTATTTATGGACATCTGGATCACACTATAGGGGATACTTCTGACTTCGATTCCTCTCAGCTGCCCAAATGCCCCTTCAGTGAGTTTGTGTGTGGGAGTTGGTTGCCCCCTGCTGGACATGGACGCAGACATGCAAATACACCCCCACTGGCAAATTCTGCACATAAATGTTTACTGAGATTTAACTGTGGTGGCTGGCTATTACATGCTGATGGGGTGTGTGGGGGGTGTTACTTTGTCAATAATCACAGGAGTGTTTAAAAGGATGCCACTGAGTCAAAACAGAAGATGCCAGCCTGGTTGGAGCAACATGACAGTACAAACCATTTGCTTCACTTCAAATTCCTACAAACACAGTAAAGGGTGAAAAGATCGAGAGTGACTTCAAATAAAGCTGACAATAATGAGTGAAATTCCTGAAGAAGCGTTTTTGTTTTGTTTTTTTAATCAAATACAACTAATTCAGAGCAACTGAAATTTTTAATTTTTATTGAAATGAGTACTTGAACTTGAATACTTAACAGTGAAGAACCTACTGGACCCTTTCATTTTAAAAAAAAAAAAAAAAAAAAGGACTACTTTTCGTGTTTTCCTAAGACTTTTTTTTCCAACCTTTTTGGAATATGTCATGGGGTTGAGAAAAAGTGGAGGGAGAAAATTAGGAAGGACTTGGGAAAAGACAACTGCAACCACACTGACAAAGTTGTGAAATAACACATGTTCAATCGATACTTTACATGATGGACTTTAGATACTTGTGCTGCCTTGTCACATCATTATATGTGGATGATTTATTACATTATTATAAGTCAAGGCATAAAATATTAAGATAGAAGCTTGTAATTAACAAAGTAAAAAAAAAAAAAAAAGACACAAAAGTGAAGCATGTTAGTGGCCGCTCACCCCGTTGTCCTCATGTTTTTCCTCAGGTTGTAAAACCTGAAACATAACTGAGCACTGTTTAAAAGTTGTGGTTGGACGGAGCTGCCCTTTCTTTAAGGATGCTACAGCGAGAAAATGAACGAAGGACTTATTCTTCTTTTCTAAGAGTTTAATGAATACAAACAGGTCTCATCATGGCTGCACCTCAAATACTTCCAGAACATTTAATTCCGGTCAGAACATTCCTAATCCAGAAAAAAGGAAAGAAATTTGACCGGACCCTGGTTTGGCCTTCAATGCCAGACATTACATGAAAACATGTATTTTTATAAAAAGGTAAAAGTAAGCTGTGTTTACTCTTGCAGCTCTGTGTGAAGTGCCCTCATTAGAATTAAACATAAGCACTCAGACTCACATCAATGCCAACTGGAGCCAGAAACAATGAATACCTACAGCAGGTTACCCGCAAAAAAGACGCTTTTTATTTTTTGGACAAAGAAAAAAAAAAAAGGGAGCAGGAAATACAAAAGACTTAACAATAAAATTTTGTTAAAGACGGGAAAAAAAGCTTAATTTGTTTTCCTTTTTCTTCTCTTCTTTTCTGAGTGATAAAGTAAAGGAAATCAAAGGAATCTTGCTCAAATTCAGTTTTATTCCAAGCCCTTTCTGTGGTGAGTGCCAACACTAGCAAGCCAGTTATCCTCTGATCTGACACTTGTACTCATACTGGTTATTAAACAGGGCTTTGTTTAGCAGAAGCATCTGGTGCCAACAGTCTAGAAAAGCAGCCTTTTTTTTTTTTCTTTTTAATTCCAACAGGTAGGATAACAGCTCTGCAAAAGTCTTACTAATTGCAGACAAGGAACTGTGTTTTAATCTCCGAGCATTTATGAAGGATTAAATACTTTTGTGAGGAATTAGAAAAAAAAACCTCATCCTTTTGGGTGAGTACTGAATAACTTCTGGCACCGTTTGTACAATGTCCCCATTGGTGTTTTCCAACATTAAGCCGTTGGTTTCCTACCTGAAGACTCCTTATCAGAACAGATAAAATACACAGAACAAACTCTTGTTAGGCGTAAAATCCACACCAAATAGATTCTTCTTAAGAGCTACAGCAAAAACGGCACCAGTCGCACACACCATGTATACCATACATTCATTTAGTGCTGAAGTCAGATTGTAGTGCCACTGTTCACCCATCTGCTTGTTAGCAAGGAAGCTGAGTGAAGAAGATTAGGCTATCAGCGATGGCCCATACTGCTGAAGGGCAGGTCAAATTACAGACAGACAAAAAACACAAACTCTTAAAAGCCTTTAGATGACATCTGCGATAACAAGTTTGCTTTACTGCTCTTTCTTTGCTAAACAACTCTATTATTCTTTATAAGAGGGAAGGAAGAGACACTCTCTCCATGACTGGTGGTCAAATGGGCATTACTGAGGCCTGAGTGTTGGCTCAGACGAGGCAGTGGAATAAAAATACAGCTAATGTAAGCCAGATCAAAGGCCACTTCGTCCAGATGTTCCAGACAAGCAGGAGAATCTGCTGGCCAGTGCGGGAAGCAGAGATGGACTGACACACTGCGATGGAGTGTGAAAATTAAAACCTGCTAAACAAAAAGCCAGTCGACCGTTTCTTTGCTGTGATGCTGCACAAAATATTCAGCATTTCGTTTTCTCTTTCTCTATATTACCTCACCTCCAACAGAAAGTCAAGACCTGACATTGCAATCGACATTAACCACATGCTAAAGCACTCTTAACTTTGCGTTACGGCATAAACAGATGAGTACACTGCAGGTTCCTGTGTGCTTCCCACTCAGAGGTTTACCTCTGTTTCAACTTAGAAAAAAGGCAGACAATTGTTTCACACTTTTTCCAAGAAAAATAACATTAATTTAAACTCACTTGTAACAACTTTTGAGCCTTGAAAATACAGGATAATTTTGTAATACTCACATGACTGCATGACTGGCTAATAGCTGGGGTCATGAGAATTTGAGGCCCTAAAATTGGGCTCACAATCCAGAAACACAAAACTCACCAGAATGAGGTAAGGAGAGGAGCCATATTACAACGTTAAAACATCCAAACATATTAAATGATATGACGAAACATGCAAGTCTGGCTGCACCTGCACACACTAAGTGCTTCAAAGCAGCGCAATCATTTTCTGTAAAGGAAGCAGCTTACTAGACTCTAAAAAGGATTCTTGCTCATTGTTGCACACTTTAATCTATACTTGAAGGTTAAGCTGAATACATAACTTGTTGATAAAGCTGTAATCCAATCTATAATTTCCCATTTCTACCAAATGCTGATAAATGAAAATACCCACAACACATTGCTGATGAACCACTGAACTCCACATGAAGAGAAACAAACAGCATTTTCCCTATTAATAACACTGCAGAGTAATAACAGAGTTTTATGTGTGGACTAATTTCATCAAGACAAAACCCACACAAATCTAACTTGCACAGGCCTGACTTTCTCCAAACGGGAGATGCAGCAATGAGGGCAATCAGAGGTTACACCAGGGTATCAGTCACCTGACTTGCAACAAGCTACAATTTGGAAAAGAAGTAAAGCAACACTGAGGGTTGTATTTCAACAGAGTTTTCATTCATTCTCACATTACAGAACAAGATGGATAAACTGGAGAGGATTTTAGATAGTCATGCTTATGAAGAAGACCAAAAAAACAATCCAAATTCCAACAGTGTGCTGAGTTTGTTAGTCAACACAGATTCTGTTCCAGGATCTGTCATCCTGAGGAGTTGAAATCGTATCAGCGCTGGTGGTAGAACTGATGTTGAAGCATCAACAAGTTGAAAATAAGCCTGAAAACTGTTTCTGGCAAGACCACACACTTATTACCGAGCGGCATTCCGATATCAAGTAGACAGCAGCAGGAACTGGCACTGAACTTCAGCTCCGCATTACTCTGCTGAGTGGGAAGTGCTGATCGGGGAGTCCAGCATCACGTTTATCGTTTTCATTCAGACCTGAGGACTGCAGGCGGTCACTTGTGTGATCCCAGCAAAGACAGCACATGCTTAACTCCTATCTGAATGTCAGTCGACATTGTTGCATGTGTATGTTACTGTAGCTGCTGTTTTATTTTGTTTTGTTGGTTTTTTTTTTTTAAGTGAAGCTTTAAAAAAAAAAAAACCCCAGGCAGGGGGAGGTTACAGGTGGTCATTCAACTGGATAATCAGGGTTAACCAATGTTAGCAAACATCCACCCAGCTCAAGTGTCCTGAAGTCACACGCTGAATCCAACTCTCTCCACTGAGTACAAATAAACTGTACCTGCTCATGACCTCTGACCTCTACAGGTGTGAGCAACGGTAAGATTTCTTCCACAGTCACTAAAAATATTCAGCCACTTTTATTTAGCAAAACCAGAGGGTAAATGAATATGTGATTATAAATCTCACTCTGTCAGTAAGAAGAGCAGCATAAGGGAGGTGAGAATAGTCTCTATATTATCAGTGTTAGTTGTTGCAAGACAAGTCTAGATGGCTACTGCCCCTGATATCCCTACACCAAGCTGCCACAGATAAACACCACAAAGTAGCTCAAAAGGCAGCCACGACACAAGCGGGGGAATTAAGCATGCCAGGGCTCATCTTCCTTCCCAACACAGAGTATTTCATTGGTAACAATTGCAACAGAGTAAAAGGTTTAGCAGCCCAATGATAATTGTTCTGCTAAAACTACCTGGTGGACAACAAATATCTTATGAGTGCTTCAGTAAACCTGCAAGAATATGAATGATATCTGAGCAACAGACCATATGTGGGTATTGTAACTAAATATTTTGTAGGTTTAAAGTGTTTTCCATTCCATATTTCCAGTGAGATTTGACTTCAGGATGTAAGAAGTTGCTTCCGTGCAGCTATTCCCGAGGACCACCTGAACCCCTGCAGACCTCCGAGCCTCAATGGCCATGTAGTTACTAACCAAATAAGCCCCTAGTAACCTGGAACATGCTTTAAAAGCCAGTTTGTTGGCAACATGAGCATAATAAGCTTCCTGTAAAATAAAAATGAAAAGGCTACAGGCTTTTTTTTTCTACACAGGTGCAATCCAAGGCAGGCAGGTGCTAGTGATAGAGACAATTGTAGTAGGAGTTTGAGTGTTTGGGTATAGGAGGAGCAGAAGCTTAACCAAAAAAAACCACACATGCCAGTTGTTTGGGGGGGTTGGCAGCATTCACAAAAGACTACAATCATTGGCAGCTGACTGTGTCAAGACTGGGCAGCTTGGATAAAACACAAGTCAGAGCACAGACAGCTCCTAAACCAAAAGATTAATGATCAAAAACAAGAAAACCATCCCCTAATATGTTATCCAACATTGTGTCTCAAAACTTAAATCCTTGATTTCTTCTCCCATTTCGCCTTAGGAATATAAAAGTAGTAGTGGAAACTCCAAGCAGAAGGGAACAGTAAGGCTCGATCCTGCTGACTGCATCTGAATATTTGTAAACACTTCCCACATGCTACCTGAGAGCAGAGATCTGCATGGCCGTGTCACTTACCGCAGGTAGTACTGTTTTAAAGCGAATGCAGCATTGGAGCAACTCCTTGGAAAGTTAAACTCCTCTGCAAGTTCAATCCATTGGTTTTTGTCCGAGACCTAAAAGACAGAGGAGGTGGTTAGAAAAATACCGGCAACTACTAACATGCAGTGCTACAGGTCCCCCCCCCCCCCCCCCCCCCCCCCCACCTTCAATATCAATCACTAATCAATAACTTTCTCAAACTAAAATTAAAAATATGCTAAACTAAAACTTCCCTGGCTAAACGCTCGTTTCAGTCACGTCTTTTTGTATCAAATATGTTTATTTACTGCATTTACTTAGAATTTGACACATTAGTACAACAGCCTGGCTCCATTTAGGACATTATGGTTACAGTTTAGGCTAGTTAGCGCCAGAGCTAACGAGCTAACTTGACTTTTCCCGTTTAAACGTTAAAACCTCACGAGACCGAACTACAGCCAACTGTCTCCATCCGAGTACAAACACATTCGCTCGCGCCGAACCCGTTTGGTTTCGGAGAAAGTGTCGGCAGCGTTTTACTGTATCCACTACATGGGCCTGTGAGGCCTACATTTCATGTTCAGCCATGAAGCCGAAGGAAGATGGCTATGGCGAGAAGGAAAATTCAAGCTTCACCCTGGCTGAAAACTGCCGGTAAAAGCCCGAGCGACGCGCTGTGTCCTACGCGGTGCTCCCCGAAGCCAGGCTCCGTGCCGATAATCGATGTTAAACGTGCCCGCTAATTTTGAGTCGCTCAAACTGCACTCTGACTCCGAGCGGCTGGACTCTCAATTCAAACCACACAACAACACAAGCCACCACATTGCATAGAGATGCATGGCAAACTAGCGCAAGGCCAACACCGACCCACTAATGTCTTTCTGGAGGGGGTTTCACTTGTCCCGGGTTATCCGTACGGAGTTGTAGAGTGGTACAGCGAGGAGTCCACAGACAGCAGAGTGTGGAGAAATAACACTTTTGGTTCCCACTCACCTTAGCAAATCCTCCTAAAGAGACGACTCTGATATAGAGAGCATTCAGATCCAGCTCTTTCCCACCCACGATAGGAATCTTCTTGAAAGGCGATCTGTTGGAATAACACAAGAAATAAATGCACACATGTTAAAATTACACTTTCGGCTAACTCGCTGCCACATGCAATGAAGATTTAAAGTTATATTTCTTGGTAATAAAGATTCCCCAATCTCACCCTCTGCTTTGGTGAAATTGCCGCAGCTCGTCCAGGAAAGCCTGTCCTTTCCTTCGCTGATCTAGTAGATTTTTCCCCGTCGAATTTGCCATTGTTTTTGCATGCAAAAACGATTAAACCCCACTTCAGTCGCTTCCTAAGACACCAAGGATCCCATACTCCGCCGGCGCTCAGTCATTCGCCAAGCTGAGTGTTTAAAAAGTTAAAGAAATAGCTGATAGCAAGAAGAGCGGCAGCTCGCTAATAAAGACTGATGCACACAGAAAGCAAGCCCGATACAAGCCCGGACTAAGTTCCAACGAACAGTCACAAATACGACCGATTTACCGGTAGATTAGAAACGCCATGGCTGAAGGTGTTGAATTAATGCTTTTGGTCGCGGCTGTATTCGTTTGGAGTGGTTTGACAGTGTGTTACGGACGCAGCTCCGAGGCTATCGCGCACACTGTAGAGCGGCAGAGGGATCCAGTTCTCAGACAAAAAGATGTGAAGGCCGCGGAGCCCGACCTGCCATGCGTGCAGCGCCCTCTGCGGCCACTGTCGGCACTGCGCTGTCCAGGCCAGAGCGACTGCTGGAACAATAGAGACTGTTTTCATTTTTAGGGACCGTCTGACAACTCCTCTCTCCGTTTGGAAAACGGGTCAGAAGGTTCTTGGAAGTGTCCCGTGGGGGAGGGTATAAAACTAATTAACGTAGGTCCTTTACTACCCAAATATGACAAGCAAATGGACAACACATAGTTATAATGGTAAAAAAATTTTCAAGCTGATAAACCCTAATTTATTACTTATAAGTCACTTCAAAACGAATCCTTTACTGATTTTATTCCAGCAGCATAAATCCAGAATCCCCCCTAAAAATAACACACAAGGAAATATTTTTTGCCTATACAATTATTTCCGTTGAACATTCAATTTCAAACAAAATCAAATAAATGTTTTAATTTTTTATTATGTCTTTTGTTACCTGTGCCTGAATATTTTCTTTTAATGTATACCGTTATGTCACATACAACCGCTTTTTACTTTAATAGTTTTACATTCCCGAGCATTTTCGTTGAAATCATACACAGTGACAATGTTCGACAAAGTGTGCTTGGTCAACTTTTTTTTTCATTTGGTCTAAGAGCAATCTGTTGCTGGGGAGTTGTAAGCGGCTGCGGTAAGCTGCCACTATCCCTTGCTGACCACTTCAAAACGACTTTATCTCACGGGATGGTAGAAAATTACTCCTGATCCCTTTTCCTTGCAACTGCCAAGCGGATATCTTCTTGATGGGGTTACATTCAACCATTACACGTACCCCTTTGCTCAATGAAAAACCTGTCACAAAATGGCGGAGACGTACGTTAGCAGACCCCATTTTGAGGAATTGACACCAGACAACGGAAAAAAAAGTCCGTGTCCCCGCGCGTGATATTAAAAAACGGCCGTTTTTTTGCAAGCAAACCGTGGAATACCGGAGTTCACCTCGCGCCGCCTGTTTGGACTCCCCACCCGTCAACAGAATTCTGGGCTAACGTGTCACTCGCGGGCTAGCTTGTTAGCTTAGCACGCGTTAGCAGATAAAAAAAAAAACTACAAAGCTGCGCTTAGGTGTTTGTGTTAATCCTATTACTCAAACATTTCGGGCCAACTTCAGATGTTTCGATTCGCGTTAATAGCAAAAACACTCGCTGTTTGTTCTTTATTAAATTAACTTTGAAACGCATAGTTTGACGCCTTTTGCTTTGTTATCCTACTAATTCATCTCTGCTAACATCGCGGGGAACAAGGTTATCTCACAAATGTATAGTTTAGAAGTTCACCAAGTTATATTTTAACTATCCACCATCAAACCCCGAATAATTGTTTTAAGGGGTTTGTTAAACTTATGAGATTTACCAATTTGTAGTATTGTGGCCGAGTGTTGTAGCTAATGGGCTAGCTGCATTTAATTCATTTCCTTCACTTAAACTAATTATGCGTTTAATCGTCAACAGTTCTTTTTCCAAATTGAGCTATTACGATTTAATTCATTTTCTATGTCGATTTTTTCTTATGAACCTATTAGATTCTTATTAGCGATGCTATTTTATATAGCAACGCTAAGAGGGTGTCTGCCGTATAACAGCATTTATGCTCAAATTTCTCCACAACCTGCAGGTTCTTGTACTAAGCAAAATATTAAGAGTTAATACATATTAATTGTGGAAATCGACAAGAATGGCTTATAAATAAATCAAATAAAATACTTTAAGATGTTATGGACAAAGAAGAAAAACCGAACAGGTCACATATCCACACAAGTCAGCGACATGAAATTCACATGTAGGTTAAAAATACATCACTTTTATCGTGGGGAGCAGTTCTCCAAGATTTAAGTAGTTTTGCAGCTTATTCATTAGTCAGCATTTGGCATCTGATACCAGTATTGCATAATGAAACATCAAATACCATTGCTTTAGTGGGGAATAACATGATGTAATTTCTGTTGTAGACCAACTGTGGACACATCTTTAAGTGGCTTTGGAGATATTTAAATAAGGTGTTTTTTTTTTTAAATTGTACTTGGTCTTTCAAGAGTTTTAAAACAAGAGTTTTTAAATATCCAAACATATACATGTATGTGTATATATATATATATATATATATATATATATATATATATATATATATGTGTGTGTGTGTGTGTGTATAGACAGGGAGAGATATGTTATATATTAATATACATACATACACACACACATACATATATATATATGTATGTGTGTGTGTATAGACAGGGAGAGATATGTTATATATTAATATACATACATACACACACACATACATATATATATATATATATATATATATATACATATGAAAGAATCTAATTCTATATAAAAACATTAAATAACCAGCCTAAAACAGGTGAGAGAGAAATAATTTTACAAACTTAATGAGAACTACATGAGATTAATATGATTAATATATGTGCATTTACTATTACTTTAATGTGTAACAATAAAGTGATATTATGATTGGTAAGGAACTTGAGACATTGTCCATCCATTTCCACTGCTGTTTTTCAGAGGTGATTAATGATGTACAGTTTCTTCTGCAGTCACTGATGCCATCATCATAGAGGTCCTCATTTATTATGACAGTCAGGCCTCTAGTGGCATATGGTACCAGTGGGACCAGTAAGTCCAAGCTGCTCCCAAGCACCCGAACAAAAGACCCCAGTGGGACGTTAACTGCATGTAACTTCCTTACACCTCCATGCTGCCTGCCTCCACGCCCTTGCTTTCCTTTCTTTGAAGCCTTATGGAGGGATTTGGTGGAAGAGGGCTCCATCTTCTGGCTGACAGACACCAAGTTTAAACGATTATATGGATTCACCTCATTGCATTAGGAACATATTATACTGCAGGGATCAGTTGAGAGATTTTAAACTTGATACAGTCGCAGTTGGAGCATGATGCATGCTGGGTAATTAGGGGAGGGTGCAGTTGGTGGCTGTGAGTAATACTAATACAGTTGGTGTTGTCATTTGGGAGTTTCTTTCTGCTGTAAATTGAACAGTAAATACCTGAAGTATGATTTAAATATAATTTGTACTCTGAGTCTGTTTACATTTATAAGGGGAAAGAAAAAGATTAATCCTCCTGTCTTATGAAAATGCTTACCAGTTCATGATCCAGTTACAGTTACACCTCGTACTTCTCAATCCTGGTCCTCAGGACCAACTGCTTTCTATGATTTACATGTTTGTGCACTTTAACACACCTGGATTATATTACTAGTTAAATAATTTATTTGGAAAGAATTTATGGAATTAAAGTTATCTGAATCAGCTCTGTGTTGGAGTTGGGGCACACCACTGGTAAGAAACTATCACAACTGTAATTTCTGCAGCTTTTCTTACATTTGAATTAATTGGAGCTACAGGTTTGCATTTAAGTTCAGATGGCAAATCTAGGTGTAGAAAACGTTTTTATTATTTTTTTAATGGTATGATTCAGGCATGCATAACGCAAACTTTGTGTATTTTACGCCCCACGATTGCTACCTACTATCACCACTAGGTGGCAGCAATGTTTCAATTTCTGTAGTCTGACAGTTGCAATATTGTGTAAAAGTGTTGATTTACTCTTAATTAGGCCCGAGCACCTTGGCGGTGCGAAGGCCGATTGTATTTGCAGCGTTTATTATTATTATTATTATTATTATTATTATCCTAATAAATGAATTGCTTTTTTGGAGGCCTGAACATGCTCAAAAACTCACCATATTTTGCGTACCCCCCCAAGGGAATGTGAAAAATTTGATATTTTAAGGTGCTCAAAACTGGCGAAGCTGAACGAGAGCGCCACCTATTTTAGGTGCCCCGCCACTGCATACCGTTAATCTTTATGAAAATTCATACACATGATCTACATGACAGGACAAACAAAAAATCCTCTTGACATCATGATGAAAGGTCAACAGGAAGGCGGCCATTTAAGGTCAAATTCAATATTTTGGCGTTTTAGCACCTCGCATTTTAACGAACTCGTCCTAGAGCTTTTATCCCACTGAGCCACAAATTCCTCAGGATGTTCAGGAGGCATGTGTGATTAAATGTTGTGTTATTTCTTCTAATAGGAGACTTAGTTTACGAGGGGCGGGGCCTCAAAATTTGATGTCTCGCCATGAAAAATTAAACGGATATAACTCCCACATAAAGCAACATTTCTGCACCAAATTTGCCATGATGGCAGTCCCCTCCTACAGAGTTCTATATGTCAATATTTTGATTATGAAATAGCCACGCCCCCTGGAGGTCAAAAGTGTTGTTTTTTGCTCACACACCCATAACTCTGGCTTGGTGGACACTACATGGCCCAAATTGACTCAGGCATCACAAAACATGTTGGTGAAAGGATCTGGTATAGGACGTTGCTCTACGCTGCACGACGTGCCCGTGACGCCATGGCGAAGTTCCATGCGGCGGCGTGACATCATAAATCACTATAAAATTGTCAATTTTGATCTGATCACCTTAAAACTTATAGGGATTAATAAGGGATCAGTCCTGAACAGATTAATGTGACCATTGCTGGTGTAGACCTAAGCCCCGCTCACTTACAACAGGAAGTGGTTTTTTCCACGTTTGAGGGTCATGCTTCTAAGGAAATGGTCCCAAACACTTGAGACTCCTTCAAAACATGTCAAACCCATTCATGATGCCACAATAAAAACCTCAAGCCGCTACGCTAAACGGGACATGGCGAATGGGGGTCCAACGCCATGAAACAGGAAGTACCTGTGACCAAGCCATGGAACCTTGGACCGCCACCAAACTTGCCATGACTGATGACAGTAAGGCCCTGAACTAAGCCCCATGGAAACATAATGAAATAAATGGAGCATGTCTCCATAGCGCCCCCTATAAAATTTCAATCAATCAGCCCCGCCCCCTACATTGACCGACATGGATAAAATTCAGCACAGTTGGAGAACCTGCCAGTACCTTCAAAAAAAGTCTCTTGGACATATGGGCTAAATCCAACAGGAAGTCGGCCATTTTGAAAAAGGTGCCATTTTTGGGGTCATTTCTTTGCCATGCATTTTAAACAACTCCTCCTAGGGATATTATCCAACTGACACCCAACTTGCACAAGATGCTCAGGAGGCATATGTGATTTAAAGTTGTGTTATTTTTTCTAATAGAAGATTTCGTTTAGGAGGGGCGGGCCCTCAAAGTTTTATGTCTCATTAACAAAGACTTATTGCTAAAACTCCCACATAAAACAACATATCAGCACAGGAATCAACACATTTGATGCCAGTCTCATGATGAACAAAATCTACAACGCAATAATGGGACTATGAATTAGCACCACCCCTTGGCAACAACAAGTGTCTGATATCATGAACCAGGAAGTACCTGTAACAAATCCATTAAACCTTTGATCTTCACCATACTTGCCATGAGTCATGACAGTTATGCCCTTAATAGAGTAAAATTAAAATATAGTGGAGAAGATAGTAAATCTATAGCGCCCCCTACAATATTTTAATCAATCAGCCCCGCCCACTACATTGACTGACATGGATAAGATTCAGCACACTTCTAGACACTTCCAGTACCTTCAAAAAAGTCTCTTGGACATATGGGCTAAATCAAACAGGAAGTCAGCCATTTTGAAAAAGGTGCCATTTTTGGGGTCATTTCTGTCATTTTCCTTGCCATGCATTTTGAGAAGCTCCTCCTAAGAATTTTATCCAACGTTAACCCAAATGAGTCAGGATACTAAAGAGGCATGTGTGATAAAAAAGTTTGTTATTTCTTTTAATAGGGGATATCGTTTAGGAGAGGCGGGGCAGCAAAGTTGATGTGATGCAATGAAAAGGAAAACTGACATAACTCCCACAAAAAAACAACCAACCTGCACCAAATTTGCTACAGATGATGGCAGTAATATCCTTCACATTTGTGCATGTCAATAATTAGATGATAAGTTAGCCCCGCCCCTTCGTGACAGGAAGTGACCCTTCATAAGGCCTAAATGGCCTGAAGTGCAGTCTGGCTGCACTTTAGATTGAGAGAGGCATGGGAAGGATGTTGGCAGGGGAGGCGGTGGCATTATGCCGAGCGGCGCCATGGTGCGAGGGCCTATATCGCCGCTTGCGGCTTTAATTTCTTCATATGTTTCTAGGGAAAAAGTAAACAAGCAGTATATTGAAATCCATGACAACAAGTGAAAACATAGTGTATAAGACAAAAACAGACTTCATACAATTCTCACAAGTTTGAAAGATAATATATATTCGTCAACGCCTGAACCCTAGACAAGCTTTTGTTTCTGGTTTCTTTAATTTGTCTTCAAGAATAATTCTTCTTGCTTCTTAAAGTACACCCTAAGGCTCTTCTTTGGATGTCAGGTGCTTTTTGTTTCCTGCCAAGATGATTCCATATTGTTTCAATAAAGTTGAAATCCATGCTTTGGAGATGATTTATCACTCCATAAGACCTGTCGCTACCACTTTTTGGTCCAGTTATTGCGTTATTTGTTTTTGCTTTCTTTCCTTAAGAATAATTTCTTGACAGCCACCCTGCTATTTCTGATGGGGGCAGTTGGCAGTAGATTGATTAACCCAAGAGGTACTATGTCAGGACTTTTTTCAAATACTTAAGAACTAATAGCTACTGAGGCCTGACACCTTTATCTTTCAATTATCCAGTTTCTCCATATTCTAAGGACATGCCACATACTATGCAGAAGAATCCCACCATTTCAGGTAGCTTAATAACATGTATAATATACTTTTCAAACATGTCAACATGTTATTTTGGGACATTTATATTATGCGAAACCAAGGAAATTCCAGACAAATAACTGTAACATGCTTTTGTCTTTTGATTGTATTGTTGTACAGCCCTCTGGCCGATGGCAGTTTGATTTGTGGTGCCTTTTTATGCTTGAAAATCCTGTCAATATAAAATATGTTAATTGTGTTTTTATTTGCTTTTTTTCCACAGTCAGTTCCAGCATGCATTACCAAAACAATTACTACAGTATATTCATATTATATATGTGGGTCAGCATGTTCTGCTGCAGGGTAAACACAAATGTAGGAGCAGCTTCCAGCTGCAGCTGTGTCTGCCATACTTTGACCCCTGCACTTCACGTTATCTTTTATATTTGGGGTGTTTTTATACTGTACTGAAGTTTGTTGATGTGAATGTGTTTATATGTAAGATTTTAAACAGATTTAGCATGTTTTCATATTCATATTATGTTTAAAATTCAACCAGGTGTGAACAGTGGTGCTAACTGTGATGTTGTCAAAGACACAGTCCTGGATCTAATTCTGGTGATATAATCACATTAAACATTAAAAAACAATGAGGGAAGGAATTGGAATGAGATCATTAGAAAAAATGGCATTTCGAGTAAAGCTTCTGTGGCTACACCAGCATCTGCATATCCATGTGCATCATCATTGTTAGCTGCAGCATCATACCTAAAAATGACATCATTATGTGTACAAACCATTGTTATATGTCAGTTTGTTTGGATTGTTTGAGATGTTTGCGCTCAACAACCCTATAATCATAACAAAAAAGTTTACAAGGTAATTGTACACATGAACTAACACCACCTGGTTTCACAGGTACTGATAAATTAGGTTCAATGAAAGCACGCCAGGGAAAATGTTGAAAAGTACATATTTGAATGAAACTTCATCCATCCAACAGCTGGTTGCAACGCTTTACCCAGAACCACTAATACTCACCTCAGGGTGGCGCTGTTGTTGCAAGGAGAAGCATGAGGTCATCATCAGATTCTTCAATAATCATCCTTTGGCAAGCTTGAAATTCACTTGTACACACTAACACATTGATGAGTGACTCAGAACCCATCTTTTGGAACAACGAATGTCAAAAATAGCCTACATATATGGACTGCCCAATCAATAAAAGTGCCAGAATTGCAAACATTTAAGGAACTTGCAGCTTCAAGAAACCCGTTATCCTGCAAGCACATCCTCCTTGTCTATATTTGTTGTGCTTCTGAGGTTGAAGTTGAATGCTTTCTGCACTATCGTATAGGAACATGTGAAAAGTTGCTGTGCATGCTCAGTAGTTTACAACAAAACAAGATCCAGTTTCAGACAGCTTTAAAGGGTCAGATGGTGGCTGGGGAGGCAGGCTTAGCAGCTGGGAGACTTTCCTGAAGTATTCATAACAAGAAAAAAAAACCTTGTTGTACAGGCTGCCATGGTTTCACTTCACAATAGTTTGGGTGTGGTTGAAACACAAATCCAGCTTCTCTCCTCCTCATGAGATTAAGCACCCCTGAAGATAAAGTTTTCATTTAAATGGACACATCTATCTTCCTGTTTTCGCATTTGGTTTTCCACTCAAAGACTAAATCACACTGATGTTGACTGACTATAGTAATCACATTTAGTTTACTCACACTTCTATCAGGCAGAAATATTACCTTGAGGAACAAATGTGATAAAATAATGACCAAATGTAAAATTTATTTGGGCAATATATGGATAAATGCGTTACAATTTTTTATTTTTGCCAAAAAGTGTTTTACAATTACACAAGGAAATATGCATTAGATTTGTTTTGCAGGTTTTAGTTTCAGAGACCCAGAGGAGGGATTCTATAAACATGTAATCCAGTGTTCATAAATATAATGAACAACATTGCACAGCTTAGTCAGAATATTACTGAAGAAACAGCACAATGTATTTTCAGACAGAGGGGACTTCAGGATCTCTTCCATAAAACTTGTCTCTAATAAGATTGGACTTTTTTGATATGAAATCAAAATCAAAGATCGTCCTCCCTATTACTTATTTTGCTATTTATTTACAGTAAATAATCAACAGTAACAATTAAGTTTATTGTTTTAGATGATTAAAATGCTATTTACCAAATGAACAAATAATCAGATGTTTCAGCTGAAGAATTCAGGTAACATTTAGTGAATAGAAGATGATAGATAGATTTAATAAATTCGATAGATTTTATGTATCCATAATAATGAGGTAGATTTAATGAATAATGTAGGTTGCATGCTCAGTGCCTGACCTATACTTACAAAACAGCATGTCTTTTTTACTCTGCCTGTATAACTTAAGGAAAGGATCTTCCTTCTACTGCACATTTATTTTGACAGGATAATAGGTAGAGCTAACATCAAGAGTAAAAAAAACAAACAAACAAACAAAAAAAACTTTAAAAAGTCTTTCAGAAAGGTGGGAAAAGAGGATTTATATTAAATTTAATTGGACACTGTCTTTGTTAAAAAATATTTAAGAGGTAAAACATCATATGACCATCGATAACCTTCCTGCAAACTTGTATTTAGGCATTTGGATTGTATTCATATGAATGGCTTTTCATCGTGAAGTAAAATTACTCAGGTGAGCCTGAAGCCCCGCCCCCAGTTGGCTCTGTGCTCTGATTGGCTGGTTCGAACAGCGCTGCCCACAAACACACAGCTGCAGCAGCAGCGGAGAATGTGAGTTCACAGAACCAGCAGCCCGAGATTTCCACAAGGAAAAACCAGTTGAGGCAAGATAGAGTCATCCGGACGTTCATCGTTGGAAGTCTGTTATCTACAGCGTCGCTGGTGAGTTAAAAGCTGCTACTTTATGGATAGGATGTGTATGGGCGAAAAGTTTATCCTGAACTTTTGCCTTTTTCTCACTTAAATCCATGAGGGAGCCTCGTGCAGGCTGCTAACACGGCTCTGAAGAGAAAAAATACAAACCAAAAAACAGAGGAATTTTTCAGTTAGCCAAATGTCTGTATGACTAAATACTGAGTCGTATGAGATATCAAGGCGTATTTGCCCACAGTTGCATTATTAGGGAAATATTTAAAATAAGCTTTTATAGTTATTTTTTCATATATTTTTATGTCTAGTATTAAAAACACCGAGCACAAGTTAGCACAAACCACTTTAGAAGTATCAGTTTGACTTGTGACTGAAACGTCAATTTCCCCACTTAATTGAACTTAAAGCAAATTTTAGGAGGTCTGACTTAAAGCTTCCCGAACCTCTAAGGTTTCTGTAGATTGGATTTGACGGGTCTGTGCTCTTTCTGTTGAAACCATAGACTGTATGGTTGAAACCAACTTCTTGTCTCAAGCATGAGCACATCTATACTTGATGGGCATGTGAGAATAAATGGTTTAGACGATCCGTAGTTTACTAAAGCATATTTAATCTGGAGACTGAGTCTGCTGAGCTGTTGCATGATGACTAAGTGAAATGGCTAAAAGGATCAAGATAGTGTTCATGTAAGAAAAAGTTTATGCTCATTCAGCTATCTTTGGATGAAAGTACACACATACCGGCATGTCTCTTCCCATAAGAGAATGCATTGTGCCAGGACAGTGAGGATGGTATGTTAATAAAGTCTTGTGGGATAGACCTGGTTTCCTGTTAGAGGAAAAAGGATGAAGTAGGGTCTACAGGTGCTTCCTGCGAAGAGGTGCACTTCAGGGAAGGGCTAGTCCCGGTTCAGACGATGCTGTTGAGTTAAAATGTTTTCTTAATGTCCTTCAAGAAGCAGAATTTCTTTGTGTTTGTAGTGAAGACTTTGAATGAAGTTATTGACTCTTCACTAAGCCCTGCCCCCCATGGTTACTGTTGCTATGCCTGGCAAGCTATCTACTCTGCCATTTTTCCTCCTGCAAAAATGGATTTCCCAGCAATTGCGATGAAAGATGTTCCAAAGGATATAATTTCTAATTTATGGAATAATACATCCTAAATATGAGAGATATGTAAACAAAAACAAACAAAAAAGATTGCAATATGCTTTTAAGAAATCCGTAACATCTGTTGGGAGAGCAATCCTGAAAACCGACACATTGAAGTCCAAGCAAAGGCTCACCATTCACATCGCAAGACTCAGCGCCCCCCCTCCCCACGTTTTGACTATTAAGTACGGAACAAATGTATAAAGTAACAATGTTCTTCAATTGCAGGGTAACTCAATGTACTGTTTTATTTTAAGTTACCTTAAATGTTGGTAACCAACATTGCATACTAGTGTTTATATACACTGCTGAAAATATAAAGACAGTACTAAAGTAACATGTTGTAGATCTGAATGAATGAAATATTTTTATTAGATACTCTGTTCTTTCCATAGTTGAATGATCTGACAACAAAATCACACAAAAATGATCAATGAAAATTAAATGTATCAACCGATGGAGGTCTGGATTTAGAGTTATACTCCAAATTAAAGTGGGAAAAAAAGTACAGGCTGATCCAACTTTGATATTTCTTTTAAACAAGTCAAAATGAGGCTCAGCAGTGTGTGTGGCTTCCGTGTGCCTGTATGACTTCCCGACAACGCCTGGGCATGCTGCTGATGAGGCGGCGGATGTTCTCCCCAGGGATCTCCTCCCAGATCTGGACTAAAGCATCTGCCAACTCCTGGGCAGTCTGTGGTACAACTTGCCATAGGTGGATGGAACAAGACATGATGTCCCAGATGTGCTCATTTGGATTCATGAGGTCTAGCATTGTCTTGCATTAGGAGGAACCCAGAGCCAACCGCACCAGCATATGGTCCCACAAGGGGTCTGAGGATCTCATCTTGGTACCTAATGGCAGTCAGGCTACCTCTGGCGAGCACATGGAGGGCTGTGCGGCCCTCCAAAGAAATGCCACACCATTACTGACCCACATCCAAACTGGTCATGCTGGAGGATGTTACAGGCAGCAGAACATTCTCCACAGCATCTCCAGACTCTGTCCCATGTGCTCAGTGTGAACCTGCTTTCATCTGTGAAGAGCACAGGGCGCCGTTGGTGAATTTGCCAATCTTGGTATTCTCTGGCAAATGCCAAACATCCTGCACGGTGTTGGGCTGGAAGCACAACCCCCACCTGTGGATGTCGGGCCCTCATACCACCCTCATGGAGTCTGTTTCTGACTGTTTGAGCAGACCCATGCACATTTGTGGCCTGCTGGAGCTCATTTTGCAGGTCTCTGGCAGTGCTCCTCCTGTTCCTCCTTGCACAAAGAAGGAGGTAGCGGTCCGGCTGATGGGTCGTTGCCCTCCCACGGCCTCCTCCACATCTCCTGATGTACTGGCCTGTCTCCTGGTAGTGCCTCCATGCTCTGGACACTATGCTGACAGACACAGCAAACCTTCTTGCCACATCTCACATTGATGTGCCATCCTGGATGAGCTGCACTACCTGAGCCACTTGTGTGGGTTGGAGACTCTATCCCATGCTACCACTTGAGTCAAAGCACTGCCAGCATTCAAAAGTGACCAAACCATCAGCCAGAAAGCATCGGAACTGAGACGTGGTCTGTGGTCACCACCTGCAGAACCATTCCTTTACTGGGTGTGTCTTGCAAATTGCCTATAATTTCCACCTGTTGTCTTTTCCATTTGCACAACAGCATGTGAAATTGATTGTCAATCAGTGTTGCTTCCTAAGTGGACAGTTCGATTTCACTGAAGTATGGTTGACTTGGAGTAACATTGTTATTTGGGTGTTCCCTTTTTTGAGCAATGTATATATTTAAATTTAAAAACCTACAAAGAAGTCATCACTTTAACATCTCATTTTCATGAAACATCAGCCGGAGATCTTTGAAGCTTCATGTGCCTGATTGACTGTTACTTGAAGGACATTAGAGCAGTGTTTCTCTTGAACCAAGCCCTCTGGACCCATAGCCCTGCATCCTACTTAGACACACCTGAATGAAATGAAGGACTCGTTCACAGACTTGCAATGAACACGATGAGGAAGTTTAAAAGTTGACTCAGATGTTTTTGAGTAGAAACATGTCTAAAGCATGCAGGGAAGTGGGTCCTGACGACCTGGATTGAGAAACACTGTATTAGAGCCTGTTCCTGGACCTGTGTTAGTTCTCTTACAACAATAATTGAAACTTGTTCTTTATGGTAGTTAGCATTTTATTACCCTAATTGGCATCGAGTTTTGATTGCTAACCTTCTATTCTTCAAAGATGGTTTAAAAAATATTCAAGGTGATGAGTGATCCATTAAACCTGTTGCCCAGCCTTACAGCTTTTGGGAAATACAATTTCTTCATATCTAGTGCTCCAAAAAGTTGTACTTTAGTCTGTACTGCAATCTTTCCACCGGATCAGTGACCGCACAGTACGTCATTGTGTTTGAGACAAAGATGCCGCTGGCCAGTCAATAAACAAGCACACACATGAGGGAAGCAACCTCATTTCTTCCTATCTTCATAATCACCATCTGCTTGATCTTTGGCATCAGTCCTTGTGTTGTGGACCTGCCAAAGCTCAAAGTTAAGACATACACATACACACTCACTTAGAACCCGAACCCCCCTTTCTCCTCCTGTAAGCTGTATCCTAAATAAATGAAGGGTAATCCATGATTTCATTATCATCTCCATTGTGTGCACACACACTGCCACACAGCCCATATGTGCTCATGTGCATTTTTAACTCATTAAGCCACCTTTTGTCTCATCTGATCATGTGTAGATCCTGTAAACGGCTGCATATTAAAATTACCATCATACATTATTCATGTTTTCTAAATTTATTATTTGATAGAGGTGGGTGCAGAATAACCAGTAGCTAAACATTTAATGTGCTTAAATAGGTAAAAGATTTAGTTGAGATATTTTTTATACCTGATATTTAACATTTTTCTCTCTATGATCATTGCACAAAATGCGGCATTTCCAAATGTTTTAAAATCTTATCTGAGGTCTGCTTTTATTTTGTATTTTTCTGTGTCCTCTTGCCACAGGCAGCTGGCTAATTTGGGTCATGCTGTCAAACACGATACAGCCCTTTCTGAACACGCAAAGCTCAATTTATCTCTCGGTCATGCAGATTATTTGTTTCTGTTGATATGCCTGAGTCATAGTTTCTATGAACACAGGTCAACTGTAGTCGGGGATTTACATTCATGCTTTTCCAAGGTAAGTCCATTTTATTTTTTTGTTTTTAATCAACACTGTCAGGATTATTATTATTTAGTTGAAACGGCATCTTAGAAATGTTCTTTCTCATCACTGAGGCTCAAGTTTTTCCCCACTTCACAAAGCTGGGGCTGATTACGGCGAATAGGGCACTTAAAAAAAAAAAAAAAAAAAAAAAAAAATCTCCCCAACAAGGATTATGTGGCAAAGAAACATTGCTAATTAGGGTGAGTTCAGCGCCCCCCCTCGACCCTTCACCTGATGCTTGTCAGGAGTTGGGAGGAGGGTGAGGTGACTGTTTGGGCAACACTGGCTTTTCTCGCCTCACCTTGATAAAAGTTTGGAGCCTGGCAACAACAGAAGACTAAACTTGTACATTCATATTTGAATACTAGCATAGCTTTGATACAGTGAGCTAAAAATGTCATTTAAAAAATCCAAACACATCAATCTTTTGTGTATTGAAGAAATAAGATCAGAATTTTGGCAGTTTGCTTTGTGTTTGAGATAATCACTGCAGCAGTGAAATGAATGCAGTTAGTTGTGTGTGTTAAGCAAAAACGGCTCATGGTGGGCACCTCGCCAGGCCTGAAACCTTGTGTGGCTTTCTGCAGATTGACTCAGCCAGCTGACTGCTGACATCATGCAGGCATGAAATTCAAAAAGGAGGGCAACTGTGAACGTGGAAAACATCTGTTTGAAGAGATGGTTCATGTTGTACAGCTGGTGCATACCTCTGTGATTGAGGAGCCCCATTAGATACTGGGTTCTTGGAGACTGATTGCAGATCATTGTAGGGATTTGGCTGCCATTAGTTTAAAGAAATGTTTAAAAACTGAAGTTATTGGGGCATGGGAAGCTTTAAAGCTTAGGGCTGTTTTGTTTATGTCACCTGACTCAGTCATTCCCCCCCCCCCTACATGGTACTAAGCAGACTCTTCATGTTCTCTAACAGCTTTGGCCTAACAGTAGATCCACTGTTTTGCTTTTCTGGCTGTTTCAAGCTTGGAAATATAGATAAAACGGTGACAATGGCAGAATCTGTTTATAATCATTTTCCAGTTTTGCCAAGATAAATTTTTGAGCACACAGGCTTTATTTCCATTATCAGTGACTGAATTTGATATTTTGTTCTCTTATTCCAAGACAGCAATGTGTTGGGACCATACCTAACTATAGGTATGAGCCAGTTGTTTGTTTTTTGTTTTTTTTAAATGAAGCTGAACAAAAGTAGCAGGTTAAATAAATTCTTGACTGCAAGTGAAAGAAAGCTTTGGGATGTCCTACAAGAAGCCTGGAGACTTGACATCTTGACTAAGAAATTTCAGGCTTTGGGGAAGTTGAAGTAGAAAAGTCCATAACAGAGAAAAGTGTGTGGATTCAAACACAGCACTGATAGTACCTTGTCTGTTTTCCAAGTATGAGCTTATGAATGCAGGATTCAGTATATAAACCTCCCAACCTGGAAGTGGTTTCCTCCGCTGGGCAATGCTGTGGAGGCCTGATCCTGAGTCAGCAGTGAGAGGCTTCGACATCCCCGAACTGACCCAGTGATGGGTAGTGAGCTATGGATTAGCATCAACAAATTAAAATTGGATTGGCAGGTGGCTTCCACTCATTCAAGCCTTTAAGATGGGCTTTACTCACATTGTCTCACCTCCAAAGGAGAGACTGTTCCAACAAGGACAGAGGGTAAAAATTTAATCCCACTCAGAAGGGAATGGCATCTTACTATGGAAGACCATGATGAGCAAACTTGCACAGGCCTTTGAATGGCTTTAAAAAGTTCAATTGAGAATGAGTGGCTTGGTTCAACGACAGGCCATTGACATGTAATTTACTTTTTTTCATTCTCCTCAACTCAATGAATTTCCTTCTGGACACAGTGCAGCCAGGCCCCATCTGTAATGAAAAGGAGGAGGCCTGGCTCTAAATGAAACGCTCCTCTGACAGGGTAATTAAGTCCAGACACAAAGGGCTCAGGAGGAAGGAGTCTAATATAGGAATAGTTGGTATTCTCCTGGGAGTCACGGGGTCCAGCAGAGCTTCTTCAGACTGGAGGGAAGGGGTGTATGCCCTAGGTGCTGGCCTGCATCCACATCATTCTGTGGGACCAGAACAAGGATATTACTCATCCATTTTGTATACACACACAAGTTTTTAAATTAAAAACTTAAAAAGAAGGCATTACTTTCACATTTCATTTCCTTGAAACACCCCCTGGAGACCTTTCAAAGCTTCACGTGGCTGACTTATTTTTTCCTCATGTTTACTCTATTTACATCCCTCCTGACACACGATGCCATCTAGTGGAAAATAAAAAAGGACATCTTCTATTTTAACTCATTACATAATGTGTTCTAATTTCTTTCTTTTTTGCACTTATGCACGGGCGCTCACATGCACCACTGGTGCGCTGGAGGCTACGGCCGTGCGCCACGTGCAGCGTGTTGTGGTGACGGAGCGTCTCAGAGGTGGATGCACTCCTGCTGTCTGGAATAGCTGATCCTCTTAAATGATTATTGACTGTGACTACAGAGCGAGGCGACCTGCGTGGGGAACACACGGACAGATGTCTCACCCCCGCCCGCAACAAAACACACACATCTATGTTTAGCTAATTCTATGGGGAACTTTGACTAGATCCCTTTCCTTTAATAGACTTGGTCCATTATAGTGCTCATTTGTAAACACACAAAGACAGTTCTTTTTAATGCATTCAGCACCTTTTCCCAGTAGGAAGAGGTTTGTTAGTTGAGCTTTATGTAAAACAAAGGCTTATTCATGGAAAAGTTGGCTTAATTAGTTAAGATTTGCACATCTGAGTATTTAGTTGACTGAAACTTCATGAAGCAAGGTTTTACTGGGGTCTGTACCACTGGCAAACATCCTTCTGAATGCAGTGTTTAAAATGGGGCAAGTGGATTTAGTTCAGTTTGGGAATAGCCATTTTCTGAGGGGGATTAACCTGATTTGTTTATTTTACTTGAAACATGAAATACAGGCTAGACCACCCAAACCTGACAGTGGTCTACTGTGTAACACGTATCTGCACTTTTAGTCACTTAATCCTAATGTGACTTCAGATATATGAGATCGTCTTAAATTGAGGTTGCTACATCTCCATCTGATGCAAGTTGATTTGGCTGCATTATTAGATAACAGCACCATCAAAACTCTATAAGCACAAAGGGAAAAAACATCATTTCTGGTTAATACCCCTGGCTATGACCGTATCGCCGTGTAGCGCTCCTTTCTGAATGTTCGTTCTTGCAAAGATTATTGTGTCCTTTCTCAGACGCTGCGTGTTTAACACGGAGCGGTTGTGTGTTGTCTAGAATGTGAGCCAGCCACAGTAGCGCCTATGCAATAACCATAAATTTGTACCACTGTTGTTTTGATAGAATACCAAGCCAAGCACCACCACACAGTTCAATGCCTGTGTGCACTGTATGTTACGTAAGGGCTCAATAGAAACTAAAGCATTCGGTTTTGATATCGAACAGCCTGCTTACTGTCCATGAGGGAATTCAGGTATTTGATTTGTTTGTTGGAGAAGGGTTGCATCTAAAATTACGGGATAGTAGATCTGTCGGACTGGACCAGGACCCCCCTGTTCTAAATGTGAAATCCTGGAGGATGGTGATGGAAGGGATAAAATGCTACTGATTGATGAGTGACAGTTTGTCTTGTCCTCATCCATATATGAAGCAAACCTAATTGGTGGTCATCTGTGATTTCATCACCCAACCCCAGCTAGTTATCTCCTTGTTACCCAGCTTAAGCTTTAACCCCAAACAGGCAGGGAGGGGGCGATTGAAAACCTTTTTAATGAGGCAGGGGGATTGATTCAAAGAGGGTAGGAACTCCAACATAACACCAGCATTGTGGGAGAATGACCGTTGGAGAATGTGTGCGTGGTAGCGCTCCATGTCCCTGCTCTTTCTGCCACTCCCAAGTTCACTGCCATAATAATACAGGTTTTGTCTTCGCCTCCTCTGTTCTTTGGCTTAGATTTTCTCCCTCCTCTGTGCTTGACATTTGAATGTGTGGGCGCCTTTTGGTTCCCGTAGGGAGTCCAGCTCTCAGACTCTGCTGGGGCCCCAGATGCACACAACTGGAGTCCAGCGCCAAAGATTTGCCCTTTGTCCCATGTTGTTTAGTGTGACCCTTCCTGAACGCCTGCAAGCTGAAGCCTTTCCAGATTGCTCCACTCTTTAGAAATCTAAAGGTTGTCTTTCTTCTCCTTGTTTCTGATAATTCTGCTTCAAAAGGCATTAAAGATGTCCGTTTTCTCTCTTGTGCCCAGAACTGGAGACTGTAAGGAGGCTGCTGGGCAGACTGCTTTGCTGGAGTGCTGAATCACAAAAACTGTGGTCATTAGAGCAAAAGCTAATTTAAACAGCTGTGGAAAAACCAACACCGATTCAGTCACATGACATCACGTGTGTTGCTCTTTTCTCTACTGAAGTTTGTGCTTTCTAAGGCAATATTGTTGGTGTGTGTTCCACATGGTTGCTTGACAGCAAGCCATCTGAAAACACTGGGCTGCCATAATGGTTGTGGAGGGTTTGCTGCGGATTTGAAGGTGTGGGAGTTGAAAGGGAGTGGAGGTAAATGCACTTCCACCTATCCCATATCTTTCTAGTTCGTTTGCATCCTGGTTGGAGAGTTCCTGGTTTGGCCGCTGGCTTGGAGATGAGACCAATTGTGTGTGTGTCTGTGTGTGGTGGCAAGCTAAGAAAACAATGGTTGCTTTGTGAGAGGGTCCTGCTGTGATAGGATTGTTGGGGGGGGGGTGGTCAGGACTTAGCGAAGCGTAGCCACTTCATTAGTCAGGGCACTCCTTCTGCACCTCCTCCCTCCCTCCCTCCCATTCATCCTCCCT
Organism: Telmatherina bonti; assembly: GCF_933228915.1. Lineage (NCBI taxonomy): Eukaryota > Metazoa > Chordata > Actinopteri > Atheriniformes > Telmatherinidae > Telmatherina > Telmatherina bonti. The sequence continues at coordinate 18,593,281 of NC_136632.1, read as the reverse complement.
TCCTCCCTCCCTCCTTTCCTGTCATTCTCTCTCTGCCTTTCCCTCCCGATTCACTCGTGGAAGAGCAGTGGTCGGAGCCGCTCAGGCTGAGCATAGCTGAACATCGAGCAGTGTTTTGTCCCTGTATGGATGAGGATGTGCGTTAGTGGCTGATCACACTTTTGCACTGCTGCTTTGTTTTCATGTTTTTGTTCTGAGGTAAGTTGTTTTGTTTTGTCACTCTCTTTCCTACCCCGTCCTTGGCTGCTGACTTTCATCTTCCCTCCTCTGGGCTGCAGTTTTGGTGTCGGATAACGGGATGCTGCATCCCGTTATCGGACACTCTGTCAGGCCTGTGAAGAACAACTAATAGGAATAATTTCAGTTGTATTTCTTTTATTTTCTCTTTAAGTCTGTTTGTGGCCTCAGTGTGGAAAAACTGGGATGTGTAAAAGTCACATAAACCTCTTCTTTTGCTTGTTTTTATTTAATGTTGTTTTAAGCTGGTGTTTGTGTCTGGAGGGAGAAAGGGGAATAGAAGGGAAGGGGGTGGAGGACTATTGCCTCAGCTGTGTTGACCAAATCACCAGAGTTATTAGGATCTACGTGCCTGTGATTGCTTCCCCCACCCACCATCTCTCTTTGTCAAACATGCACCCTCAGGGACAGTTTGGGGTCGGGGTAATCCTGCACATCCTGTGTGGGGAAATGGGGAGACTAACCCATCACTTCCTCGTGAGAAAGTTTTGATTCAGTCCTACTCGCTGCTGTCCTGTAAAAGCAGCGTCTAAGCTGTCATTCACAGGATCCTGACTTTCCCCACTGCTGAGTCATTTCTACATAACAAGTCACATTAATCTTGAAGTTTGAACAGATTTTTGGAAATTTAAAATTATTTTAATTTGGTTACTCATTAGAGTAAATGGAGACAATTTTCCATACGGATGGGGATAAAATAAGGGAATTAAAAAAACAAAACAAACCTCATTGTTGAAGTTAGTTTCAAAGAGTGATTAGATAATCAGCGTATGTCCTGAGTGGATCTGGACAGTTGTCGTGTGGAACCAGCCCAGCTCACAGGTCATCCTCAGGTTTTTCTCATGACTCTCTCATCTCCCCGGAGACAGTGGGCTCCAGTGTGAAGCTGGCAGCTGAGTGGAATTTATTGTATTGTATTTAAGGCTCTACCTTTTGAGTTGTATTCATTATTGAGTAATCTGACCTTGTTATTGATTTTAATCAGTGTCTGTGTAAAGCTTGGGTTAATGTGTTTCTATATTCAATCTAGATCTCGAAGTGCACTTTTTTTTTTCTTCAAGGAGAAGGAATGATTAAGTCAGCAAGGGGAAAACAAAAAATAGAAGCTCAATAAAGCTTTTCCCTGCTGCTCTAATGGAAATGTTTATTGTTCATGTAATGAGGGGAAAACTGTCACTCGCAGGCCTCAAATTAGTGTATATGATGTTGTAGAAGTAGGAAAATCAAATCGAAAATCAGGGTTTTTTGTTTCACAATTTTAAAATATTTTTTTTTGTTAAGAAATTGATTTTTTTAAATAAGAAATAAATAAAAATCCATAATGAAATTTTTGTCATTTTCATTGTTTTTATTGATAGTGTTTCAGCAGAATGATGGTCTGGCTACAGTGTGTGTTTTTTACCTTACTGGAATCAAGAAAATTTCCCTGGTTTTTAGTCTACAAAGACCAGCACTATCAAAGAATCATGAGAATCGCAATTTAAATCAAATTGGCACCCAAAAAAATCCAAATCGAATCGGGACAAAAGCATATCGTCAAAGCTCATATGATGTAGAACATGAGCTTATGAGTAATGTCATTATAAAAATAATGCCTTTCCTTTTTTTTTCATAAGTTAAAATGATCTTTCAGAGTTCAATGTTGAGGAAAAGGGTTAAACTAGCAGGCCTCTACAAAAAACGTCATACTTTTAGTTAAAAGCTAATAAGCATTATGGCATGAGAGTTTGAGTCTGTTATTTCTTGGATAACTGCAAGATGAAAATCTGACATTATAAAGTCTGGTTTTTTCCAGTCACTGTTACACTACCAGTCAAGTTTGGAAACGCATCCATTAAATCTAAAGGGAAAGTGTGTCCAAACTTTAGACTGGTAGTGTATATTTAAAAAAGCATAACACCTAGAGTATGAATATTTAATACATACATATATTAGTTTTGCAAGTTTCCATGGAGACAACTTCTTTAAAACTGAGTGACCAGTAGAGTTTTAGTTTCAGATGGATGAAGACTGGTCAGCGTTGCCATGGCAGCCACTGATCACATCTCCTTGCAGGTTCACAAGGTGAAATTGGTTCAAAGAGATGCTTGTTGCACTGAAGTGCCTGACCTTTTGATGACTGACTGCCAGTCTGTGATGCTTCTTTTAGCAACCCTTTAAAAAAAATCCCGGCTGTGATGCCAATTGATCAACCGAATGTAGATGTGAATAGAAAGAACAACAACAAATAAAAGGTCAAAGTTTGGAAGAAGAGTGAAGAAGTGTGTGAATCATGCATGGTCTGGCAAAGATTATGATGTGACTCACAAGCTGTTTTATGGTCTGTGTCTGTAAACAATAAAATGTCATGACTGACCATCATTTCACCATTATGTTCCCAGAACGGAAAGTTATTCCATATAAATCAATGTTTTATGTTTATACTTTTCAGGGTTGTTGGTTGGGACAACTTGGTCTGAATTATGGCCACATGGCAGACATGCCATCATGTACGCTGCTTTTTCAAAGGATGACTCCAGATTAGAATACAAATTATTCTGTGTGAACATTTTTAATCCTATCGACGGCTTGTTGCCAAGAATCGTGTTAAAGGGAAAATTTTCTGCTAAAGTTGCGAAGCAAGTGTTTGGTTTGAAATGTCTATAGCCCACAGTGACACTGTGTTTATAAGGTGTTCTTAGGAACACGGATGCTGTTCGGATTTCCTCGTTTACACTTTTTCTGCTGTAACACCAAGGAAAAACAAACACGGATGCTTTATCTTCCCCTGTTTGTCTCATCTTTCCACAGAATGAAGAAGTGAACCTTGTGTGAACACAGTCATGGCTGTCCAGACTGGTATCCAGGTAAGCTTATCACTCTTTTGCATGAGGGTTATGCATAAAGATCTATTTTTAGTGTGTTAGGTAAATTTTCTTTCAGTGAAATTTGGAAATAATTTAGTTACATTGAACAATCCTGCCGGTGTCTGTAGACCTGCGACAGAGGAACGCGTTCGGCTCAGGCTGAACTTGACTTTCAGTCTCCAGCTGAAACTATTTTGTCCAAGCGATGGATAAAAAAAACACTTTTCTCAGCTGAGGGAGATGTTGCAACACATTTCTACAGCTATTCAGATTAAATCAAGAATCGCAGACATCTGTCTCCCACTCAACAACTGTGGCGAGCCCACCTGTGTTACAGCATGCCGGCTTGTTGTTGTTATGCATGTCTGGCGTTCCACTGCTCGGACCCGAAGGAGTTTCTCCTCACATTTTTGTCGGAGGAGTGGGTGGAATCCTCATTGCTTATTTTTCCCTTTTTCTTTTCCCCATTCTCCTCCCAGCAACAAAGCGTCCGCTATCCCAAAAACCCAAAACAACAAATGTATCGTGTTGCGAACATGTCACTTGGCAACAGCTCTTTGAGGGAAAGACTTTTCTGTCATCTGGTTGGGAAAGCCGCGACTCTCCACACCCGTCTTGGAATGTGGAGACTCAAAATATGTATCCCAGTGCTGTTCACATAACATGTGGCAGGAAGTTTGTCCGCACAAAGTGTTGATTAGGATGCAAGCCTTCCCAGGGCTGTTGACAAGCCGCGGTTAGACGCTGCAGCTTAAATGCACCAGATAGTTTGAGTTAGTTAGTGTTTGAGTGCAACAACAGCTGTGATTTTACTTATTAACTTATAACTTCAGTACATCATAAAGCATTGATCTGGGCTTGAAAAATCTGTTTGAAAAATCATAGCAAATGGAAAAAGGTGTTGTGGATATATAATCAGTCTGTTCATGTATACAGAAAACAGATTGATAGCAAATGGAGGACTTTTTAACCTCTCTGGTGTTATCTAAGACCCCCTGCAAGGGTATTGATCCTGGTTGGACTGTTATGATGCTGCTGAATGTAACTCTGCTGCTGTTTCCAATGCTCAGCTCAGAGCTTGGCTCTGCTCATCGAGAGCACAGTCAGATCGGATATCTGCTCACACTCTGACTGCTCTGATCACTCATGCTGAAGATGTATGCACTCATGGGAGTAGAAGTAACATATGCATTTATCTGTAAAAACCTTTCCAAAATCTTATGTCTGCAAGTGAGTCTGCAGTAACTCTTGCTGCTTGAAGGTCAAACATGCAGAAAATCTGAGTCGACTTATTATTGTAATGTTTGCCTTTCTAAAGGTTGTCTCTGTTGGAACTGGGATCTGGTTTGAAAATGACCAACTAGAAAGTCGCTCTTTGTGTTGGAAAAGAGCAACATGAGCTTGTTTGTTCAGCCTGGATTCACCGCTCCAGCAGCTCTGGGTTAGTTATGATCCTAAGTGCTTAAAGGTCACCAAGCAGGTCATGAGAAGTTTAACAACTAATGTTGTTGGAAAGGCAGGAAACATCTTCAAGACTGAAGAGAAAAACACAAATGATGCAGCCATTAGAAAATCTTGGATTACAGGAAAGAATCTGAGAACGAGGACAATATGAGCGTACTCTGTGTTCTAGGATTATGCTTAGTTGGTAAATCTCATTTTTCTCTTACACCTTCCTCCTGATGCCTATTTCAGTGTAAGTGGCTCAAGGTAAGAGCGTCAGAAACTGCTGAGAGCTGATTGGTAGATACATGTACAAATACTGAGTATTTTGCATTTCTTTCCAGGATTAAAGTCCACATTCCTGTACCGAGAGAATGCAGATAAGGAGTAAGAGAGGGAGAATAGATTAGCAGAGATTGCCCTTTTCAAAGTCTGTTGCAGATTATTTTATTTAAAACGTGAGCATTTAGTTCTCTGACAGTCCAAAGTTGGATAATCTTCTCTATTCAGGTGTGTTTTTTATGTGCATAGAATATATTTGATGCAACTCTTAAACCTTGCGCTGTGTTTTCCCAATCTTGTTTTTTTTTTTTTTTTTTTTAAAGCCCGCGGAGTGTCGAGACGAGCATACGCTTTGGTGATCCCGCAGAGCGCTGCTGGCAGCTCGCCCTTCTTAAAGCTGTTATGTAACACATGTCCTTCGAAGTGAGATGAGCTGTTTAAGAGTTTTTGCCACATTGTTGCGCTGTTTCTCCACCAGGTCTTCCCGCTTTAAAACCAGCTGCACTGTTGAATTTAAAGGTTAACCTGGTGGAGATGAGGGTTGCAACTGGGCAGCAATGGCTTTATGAATGAACGTTAGTGTTGATTATACTGTCTGTAGAGCTTTGGGGATTTGTTTTTCACCTTAATGTCAAATGAGATTATGAAAATAGCAAAATGTTTATTCATTAAAGCGTAATTTAGACCATATGTCAGCAAATATTGAACTTACTTCAGAATTATGCAAACACAGGCTGTCCTGATCAGTATTGCTGAGACGTCTCGGAGCATCAGCAGAAGGACATTTCTGCAAAACAGCCCATCTGTTCTACTGCCCAGAAGGTTTCCTGTTTGTTGGCCGAGCTAACAGGATGAATTCAGGGCCTTGTTAGAAGCACAATAACCCTTTCACCACAGTGGATGCAGTGCCCCGTTATTGCTTCATGACATGTGATGGACACATAGATTAAAGGCTGTACACAGATGTCAAGAATCTGGACAGAATAAGGATAGCCGGGTTGTCCAGAAGTGAGTTTTGTAATGTCTGGAGAAGTAGTCGTAGTCCACATCTGTTGCTGCTTCTTCTCCTGCTGCCTGTAATCAGTTAAAGTTTAGAGGAAAACATCTTTGATGTGTTTGTTAACTTTGGAACTCGAAATTCAGACAAGTTTTTGGATCCCCACGCAAACTCCTCCGTCCTATTAATCAAATCCTGTTTCAAGATGCAGTTAGTGACTAATCAGTTGAAAAGACTGAGGGAGAAGGGGAGGAAGTGTGAGACAGCAGAGATGGATATGATGGGACATCAGGCGTCAAGAGCCAAGATCAGTGGCTCGCTTCAGGCGCCGAGCCCAAGACTGAGTAGAGCTTGGCTCACGTTTTAGGAAGTCGGCTGTCGCAGAGAAATCCTGTTCTTTTCTTTTACCATTTGGATGTTAAAGTAATGTAATGTTCTTTTCTTTGTTATAACATTGCATAATGAAATTTTATAATGTAAAGAGTCAAAATGTTAAACGGGAGGCTTGGAAACCGAGTGAACAGTGTTTATCAGGCCAAGCTGCAGTGTCTGAATGTGTGATGGGATGTTCAGTTGAGCATGAAAGTGAAGTGTGATGGCATCTCTACTCTGCATGAATGGGTCGCCCACATTCCTACAGCACAGGCCTGGATGGTAGCTACTATATGATAATGTTTATTGGACAGAAGGGACAACTCCTCATTTACTAATCATTAAATCCAAAGAAGGAGGTGAATATAACCTCCCGCATGTGGAGACACTGCAACTGAACTTTCACTCTTCTTGTTTTCAGGTTTGGTTTGGTGAGAAATTTGATGCTCCCTTATTGAGTCCCAGGAGTCCGCGAAGCCCTTTGGCACAGCGGCATGGTCCTGGCCTCGCAGACGTCTTCCAGTATGACCAGTGGCTGGCAGTGCGCCATGAAGCCACCCTGGTGCCGATGCAGGAAGATCTGGCAATTTGGCTCACCGGCATGTTGGGTAAGCCAGTGAAGACAAACTTTGTCTGGGGTAAATGTTTTGGTTTTGTCTCCCTTTCCCAGTGAGTATTAAACCACAACATCCACGACTGTTTGTATGAATAAACAATTGACAATTGCGTGCAGATGGTAAGCCCCGCAGGCGAGGAAAATACGGACACGCCATTGACACAGGTCGTCCATGTAATTGGATTTTGATGCTGCCATTTCCAACCAGCTCGTACGAAACCACAAAAAAATGAGAGAGAAAAACTATCTCCTATTTAATCTGTCTCTTCCATTACATGGACATGTATTGTCCCTCAGCAGACAATGGTGCTGTAAGGAAATTGAAGCTGACTAGAAACTCACGCTATTGTTTTCGGCTGAATCTGTTTTGTAGGAGCAGACATTCAGTTGTTAACACTGGGAATGTGGGCAGGTACTAAACTTTCAGTTTGAGTTATCGGCACCATGACCGTGATGACTCGCTTCCCATCTTTTCTGTCCTTTTTAAACCTGTTGGACTGCTCTGATTGCCGGTCCTCAAGGGCCGGATGTAGCCCAAACAGGTGGCGTGCAAAGGATAAAGTTTCAAGCCTCAGGGGTTGATCCTTGCTGGGTGAAAACAAACTTTTGTGGAGCAATCTTTGTCACTTTGTGTGACAGTATTGTGGAAGTTAGTGGCCTGTATGGTGTTCCCTCAGGCAGTGGTTTACAATGGCAAGGGGTCATGGGAGAGTTTTAAGCTGCAGACAGTTTTTAAATTGTAAAGGGAATTTGATGCTTTAAATAAAGCTAATCTAAGTAGAAACTAACATTGAACAAAGCTGCAAATTTTTTTATTATTATTATTTGATTTAATTATTCATTTCATGTGTTTGCAGGAGAGGAGGTGAGAGCTGAGTTTTTCATGGAGGAGCTGAATAATGGTGTGAAGCTCTGCCAACTTATCAGTGTGTTGCAGACCAAGATCGCCCAGAGCTGCCCCTCGGTGCTCAGCAAGGTGAGTCAGGCAGCAGCGACGGAAATAACTCGGGCCATCGTCCGAAGGGGATCTCTCATGTTTACTTGTGGCCGATGTTTACTGACAGTTCTGCAGGGCACGGTGTGGACTTTGCTACTTCACGTTCAGTGATTGTAATCAAGGTTTTAGTTCGCGAACAGTTTGAGTTGAATGTGCTTTTTAAAATTTTTTTTATTATTTAAGATGTTTCTTGCCAATTGTACTGTTTTGGATTAGGAAAAAAAAAAGTACAATTCTTATTAATGTATGTAATTCCGTCTTTTTGAAGCTTTTTCCCACAAGAAAGATTGCGTGCAAGCGAGACGCCTCACCCGGCTCCTTCTTCGCTCGCGATAACACAGCCAACTTCCTGGCCTGGTGTCGGCACATCGGAGTGGAGGAGACTTACCTGTTTGAGTCAGAAGGCCTCGGTAAATAACTGCATGTTTTTTTTGTTTGTTTTTTTGTCCAGCTGTTTGCACAGTACACAGTTTGTTTTCTTGGTTTCCCAGTAAAGCTTTTCTGAGTCAGAGCTGTGAGGTTACAATAATAAAACAAAGTAACTCATTAAAATGCCACTGTGTTGGCACTGTGCCTGAGCTTAGGATGGATGTGCTCAGCGCTGCCAAGCTGAGAGGTCTGATCTTATCCATATGAGGCTTAAACTTTGCTTTATCAGAAAGATTCCTACAAATCTTTCGATCACATCTGTCTTATATCAAGCAAGTCACACTTCAGAATTGAAAGACTTCCTCTGAATGTCTTTCCTCAGTGTTGGGTTATAATTTAAACCTCCATACATAAAGATCCACCTAGTGAATCCAAAGTTGGAGCTCATTGTTGAGAATCCCAACTGGATAAAATAAACAGACTATATCTCAGCTGTAAACTCTTAATAAAATAAATCTGAGGAGCACTTAACTTTTTGGTTAAGCTTGGCTTCTTAGTGGTTTAATAGGATCTGTGAATGTGCACGGCCACCCCGAGTCCTCTCTATGTGGGATCACTTCATTACCATTAATGGATTTTCAAAAACTCCGATTAGGATGGCTTAATGAAAGCCATACAACTGCTGCTCCACTATTTCTGCTGCATCTTAAATCAGCCAATACATTAAAGCTGGAGTACGTAATTTGGCTCGGAGACTTTTTTTTTTTTTTTTTTTTTTTTTAACTTTGTGTGACGTGACTCCTCATCCTGATAGTAGTCTGTACATTTTGTAATCATGAACAATAAGAAATGTTGTTAGACCCCTCAGTTTACTGTAAATCTGTAAAAACTCTGACCAATCAAAACGTTCGGGACAAATTGAAGTTGTACATTTCTTACATTTCGTAAGCTTCTTCTTACGGCTCCCCTCCTCCCCCTCCCGCTTCACACACCCTGCTTATGAATAGCGTGTTAGGATGAAAATACAAAGTAGCGAAGAAGAAACTTGGAAGGCAAACATGGCTGAGAAAATGCAGGAAGGATTTCCCTGAGCCAGCTCGGTTTATTTGCCTCCTCAGCCGGGAAAGAGAAAATTGTTGGTGGAAAAAGCCGCGAACTAGAAAAGCACTCGGAGAGCGCAAATCTCTGCTACGGTATTTAAAATATTCCTGAATCCAAACAGTGATCCGGATCACCACCAAAATTAAATCCATTCTTCTTTTTCACATTTCCAACAACCCCTAAAAATGTAATCAAAATTCATTCATAATTTTTTGAGTTATCTTGAACAAAAACAGATAAACGCCGGTATAAAAACAACCTCTTTGGCAGAGGTAAGAAAAACGTCTTGGACCACGCAAGGAGCAAAACCAGAAGGGGAGGAGCCAAGACAGGGCGCCACTTTCACATCTTGCTCGCTCCCCAACATTACCTACCCCAGCTTTAACTTACAAGGATCCCAGGTCTTCCTGCCAAGGCAGCTCTGATCCACTGCAGAGTTGGCGTTTATCTACAGTTTAGCTAAATAAAGAGAAAAATGTGGAATTTATTGACTCTTTCTGGAGCTAAAAGACAAAACACAGATGAAATATTAGCAACCATAATGTCAGCTCTTGTTTTTCTTTCCTCTAGAGTGAATATCCCCTCAGGGAAGTTGTGCTTGTAAAGTCACATTTTAGTTTAACTTTATGTGATTTGTTGACCGTGTGAGGTCTAAAACGAGCCGAGTTTCCACTTTCTCTTTCAGGTTACTAAACTGAGCAGTCAGGTTGATAATTTGCTGTGTTTTCTGTTTCAGTGCTGCATAAGGATCCTCGGCAGGTTTGTCTCTGTCTGCTGGAGATCAGCCGCATCGTTTCTAAGTAAGCGTCTGATCAGAGGACTATTAGGAGCACAAGATTTGTGTCGCAGTTTACTGACTGTGCAGATGTTGCTCTTCAGGTATGGTGTGGAGCCTCCCGTGTTGGTGAAGCTGGAGAAGGAGATCGAGCTGGAGGAGGCTCTGCTGCTGACAGAAGAGCCTCCTCCAGCCGTCAAAACGTTCAGCGTGTGTTGCCAGCATGGCGGCCTTTTTCAGCCCGGGGTAAGTTTGGACACAGCTGGAATCTCACACTACAAACGCAAAACGAAGCTTTCTACCCAGAGGCAAAAAACGTGCTTGTCCAGAGATGGTTGTAACCACGTAACCGAGCAAAAAGAGACCATCTGTATGGTCATACGACGAGCACACGTGTTCATGTATTCTTTCCTAAACCTCCGTGTCAGAGATGCAAAGTGTTCTGCAGCTGATAGCATCACATAGGTGGTACATGTGTGACCCATATGAAGCTTCATCAGCACCCCACAGGGCGCATGACACATTGCAGCTGACCATGTGACACTCTGCCGGCGCTCCTTGACTCACCGTAGCACGTGACGCCAAGGCTGCAGATGCGTGCTGTCATACATGTGCACAGGGTCCACGTCTTCAGCTGACTGTTAGTGTAATAGTTTGCGAAACATGACCGATGGGGACTGAAGTTCTTGTTCGGTGGGCTTATTTATTTAGTCTGGTTCAGTGGATCAAACGGGGCACTAACACTGAAAGGGTGATGGTTTTATTCCCAGAGGAAACAGCAGTGCTAAAAATAACTGCAGTCATTGAAGTGGAAGACGGTTCAGATGCAAACAACCACTATGCTGCAGTTTTATTCCCAACTGGATTTACTCCTTTGCTCTTAATTAGTAAGAAGCTGCTTATGGAGTAAATATCAGGTTTTTTTTTAATCAGCTATTGGCTGCTTTAGTGGCATAAAATCTTCTCTAAGTTGGTTTGCTGTTTGTACACATAAAAAACAGAGCCAACACTGCTTTTAGTTCTCTATACGCTTTAGATATTAGTAGCCAAATCCACCATTTCTAATGTTTCTGAGATCATTGATAATACATACGAGTGGTAGTTTAAAGTCTCACTTTGGCTGATTAATTGTCCTCTTTGGTTGTATCTGTGATGCAGGAGCACAGCATGGACGACCCACCCTGCAACTGCTCTAATAGAGTCTCCATTGAGTACCTGTCTGAAGGGCGCTACAGACTTGGTGATAAGACCATCTTTATTCGAGTAAGTACAAGCACTGTGGAGGCCATTTATGTGTTTTTTGTTTTCTTTTATGAGAGATGGCTGTTATGGAAGTTAAATTATTTTTTGTATTATATTTTAGCATATTAGGTTATATTACACAGATTTTTATTTAAAATTTATTAACTTTTGATGAGTGTGAGAACGGGGAGGGGAGACAGGTCCGTGGGTGGTGTTTGTTTTTTTTTGTTGGAAATCAGTGTCAGGTGGTGTGAGACAGGATGAAATGATTTTTTTTGACCACTTTCAGGCATTTTGTTGGTTTTTTTTTTGATAACTGGAACAAACATAAAACGATCCACCTTTTATTCTATTTTTTTTGTTTCAAGAAAAATGAATTATTTGTAATTTTCTAAATCCTTTCCTTTTTTTTATGTGGATCTTTGGGAGTGTGTACAAAATCAGACAGTCCACGCTGCCACCGCCTTTAAAAGAAAAAGGCTGGTATAAGCACAGTTATTTATTTACTCGGTCACATACTGTCTACGGACTGTTGTGTCACAGGATAAACGCTGACAAACGGGCTGTTTGTCCTGGTGGTTGCAGTGGTGCTAACTGGAGGCTGTGATTGGTCACATGTAAGCTCATTTCCCAGTAGAGGTGGATTGTGATTACATCACGATTACGTTGCTATTCATGGCATCGAGACCATAATCTGTGTCTCTGCTGGTATTTTGGGAGCTTACAGAAACATGTCACTGATGTTTAATTTTTGCTCAAACTTCTCGCTCCCCCCCATTCAGATGCTTCACGGTAAGCACGTGATGGTGCGTGTTGGCGGCGGCTGGGACACTCTGCGTAGTTTCCTGACGAAGTACGACCCACTTCGAGTGCTGCAGTTCACTACTCTGGAGCAGAAGATTCTGGCTTTTCAAAAGGGCCCCCCTGGCCTGGGAGGTCACCATGGCAACACATCACCACCCTCGCCGCCAGACATGGACCCCCTTGCTGCTGTAAGCGGCCTCGTCTCGTCGTCGTCTTCCTCCTCATCCAGTTCGTCATCTTCATCTGTGTCAGGGTGCAAGCCGACGTCTGGGTCTGCTGCTGGTCAGATGTGTCGCTCGTACACACCCTCCCCAGCGTGCACGCCCACCATGCCGAGAAAAGGTTCTGCTTCAGCACCGAAGAAGAACCTCCAGACAGCACCGTCCTCTCCAAGGAAGCCCACCCAGCTCCCGCTTCCCGTCTCCACCAAAGGTTCCTCGTCTCTGCCCTCCACGCCTGTTAGCAGCTCCTGCAGGCAGTCTCCCAACGCGCCATGTCAGGGCATACAGGTGCAGCGCAGGGCCCTGACTCCATCAGCAGCTCCAGCAACCCCTCCTTTAGACCCGACTCCCACCTCCAAACTGAAGTTCAGACCACGTGGTGTTGCCTCTCAGCCCAGGAGTCCTGTCTGTCCTGAGCCATCCTCTAAATGCCCCAAAGCCTCCAGCTCCTGCACCTCCCCCATACCTCACCCCATCACGGCAACAGGGCTGTCGCAGCCTTCCAAGGATGCACGACCCCCAACGGGCAGCACCCAGCGCTCTCGGCTTGCACAGCGCCGCCCCGGTTCCCCAGCCTCGCGCCTCCGTCTAGAAGCAGCCAGGCGGGTGAGGACAGCATCGAGAGCAGCAGCTACCATGGCGACACCACAGTCTCGGACGCCAACTCCCAGCTCACGGACAGCCTCGCCAGCACCGGTGAAACCTGTTGGCTCCCTGCCAAACAGCAAGGAGACCATGGCCAAAAGCAAAGTGCCAACGCCAACTAAGTCAGTCGCCACCACTTCACAAAGCGCCGCCGCCACTGGGCAGGTCCCAGCGGGCAACACAGGCACCTCAAACAAAACCAGTCAGAAAACCCCAGTCACAGCACAGAGGATGGGGCGAAAACAAGCAACCACTCACCCCATCACCACAAAGTTGACCCTTAAACCAGAACCGACTCAAATCCCACTCCCACAGAAAAGCAACATCAAAGCTGTGCAAACCAAGCCTGTTGTTGCTAAGAAGACCCCACTGAACAAGGGCAGGGGTGAAGACCCGTATTTTGAGATGAATGGTAAAAGGAAGCTGAAGACGTAACAGAGCGCGCTCAGTAGGCCAAACCCAGCAGGCTGCAGAGTCTCAGCCTTGTAACTGACTCCGTCAGAGATATTGTACTAATCCTCAGCAAGTCTTCCATCATTCTTCATGTTTTGTCTTTTTTCTTTTTTTTTTTTTAAAAATATTTAATAGTCTTGCTTTTGTTTTTAATTCATTGGGGTCAAACATGTATTTTTAGTGGTGATTTGGTGATCTCTTCAGAGATCTTCTCCGTGTATGTTACTAAATCTGCAACTTGCACATTGTTTTTCACGTCTTTGACGTGGACAGAATCTACACGTCTGTCCTGAGTTTGAAACCATAAGGTTTAGTTCTGTACAAAGATCATGTTTATTAACCCCCAGCAGCTTCTGACCTGTTCTCTCCAGCAGGTTACCAAAGTTGAACTGGAACACAAATCATGCAGCGACATCCCACTTTTCACAGATAAAAACAGAGTTTAGTATAAATGATCTTTCAGTGGGAGGCATCGTCGGTGAGAACAAGCCTCCTGTCGTGTGCCTTCATCAGCAATCCGTTTTCTGAACGGCTTTAGAATGTATTAGATGATTGAGGGTTTTACCGGTTGTGACAGATGAAAATTGCAGGATGTGTACAAGCACTTGTTTTCAGAGAAACTGATAACATGCCTCTTTTCTCTAAAGGAAAAACACTCAAGGCCAACCTCATTTTACAGCAGAATCTATTTGGTATAAACTTGTTTTATATGATTTCTAACTTTATTTTTGTTTTTATGTGGGTATTAAAAATCTACTTTTCTATGTGGTGAGTGTATATATGTGTGTGTGTGTAATAGAGAGTATTAAGCTTTTCATTTGGCACTTTATAGAAATCTTTGTCACAGTTTGAATGTGTGGATTGTCGATTGTCCTTTGTTTCAAATACCTTGTCATCTTGATCTTAATAAATGGGCAAGTGGTTTTAAATTCATCAAGTTTGTTTTGTTGCCGTCATGTAGGACCAGAAGCGAGAGGAATCAAAATATTAAAACAAATTTTGGCTCATATTTTACAACTGTGATTGCTGTTTTCTGACCAGTCCCTCTGGTCTTGTAAGTACATGAAGGAGCTCGAGGTGCTGATTATTCTGCAGCCTTGTGATTCATGTCAGTCTGAAACTCAGCTGAACCTTACTGACTCCGTGTGGCGATGATGCAACATTGCAATACAGTCACTCAAGCTAAAGATGAGTTTTGTTTTTAAACCAAAACTTGGTGCAAATAATGGAAAATGGGGCGATTCTCTCTTGAATTTCACAATTAACCCCAAATAATGCCTTTAGTTTATTGAAAAGTGGTAAAAGTATATTTCAAACAATGCTTTGGCTTAGTTTTAAACCATTTTGGTAAGTTCTTTTTGTAGGGTGTATTTGCCCTTTTTAGACCACTACAATGATGGTTATGACAGAAGTGGTTATCAACTAAGATTTTCTCCAGGATATGCACACTCACAAAATTAGTTTTACATTTTCTACAAAAAATGAGCTCCTCCCCCCAATACTTCAGTGTGGAGTATAGATTTCAGGTGCAATGATGACTTCACTAGAAATAAAACATTTCAATTAAAGGTACAGTGTGTATGAATTCTTGACATCTAGTGGTATAAAGATAAACAGATGTGATTGGAAGCTGCTGTAAATGGACAGTGGCCAATATTCTTCCAGAAAAATTGTTTTTATCCCCAGGTGCTTCAGGTGCAATGATGACTTCACTACAAGTAACTACTTTAAAATTGTGTATGCATACTGTCGTCTTCTAGTTTCCTTCAAGTGTTATCCCCAGTGCTCAGCAATCTTAACTTCCCATGAACAGCGTGCCAACAACTCTTCTGAAGCAACTCTCAAAAACTCCTCCACTGCAGACATAATGCCAAAACCAAATCAGCCCGACCAAAATCCACAACAAGACTGATGCAAAACAAAACCCACAAAACTATCCCAGATGCAGCTAACACATCACCAAGGTCCAGTCCCTCTCACTGCCGAGCAGCACTAAGCTCCACCCCAGTATGAGTGGTGGGTACTTATCAGGGCTGTGACGATATGTTTTCATCCCGATTCAATTCCATTCTGATTTGTTGGGTATCGATTTGATTTAAATTGCAATTCTTCAATCTTGCTGATTTTTGTAGATTTAAAAAAGAAAAAAAAATTGCTAGTCATTTTTCTTAATTTCAATTAGTAAAAAAAACCAAAACAGTAGTCAGACCATCATTCAGCTGCTATATTGCCCAAGAATACAAGTAAAAAAAGATCAATAAAAATCTCTACATTTTTATAATGGATTATATTTGAAAAAAGAAAAAAAAAAAGAAAATTGAGGCAAAAAAAATTCCAAGACTCAATTTTTGGATTCAATTTTCCCACCACTATTACTTATGCACTAAAACCCACAAGCCCGGTGAAGCAACTGAACACTCAGTGACTCCACCTGCAACCTCGGACGTGCTCCCAACAACTGCTCTAACCACGGCCAATACCACACTACCAGATCCCTCCAAACAAACTCCAAGAGAGTCCGTCCTGAAGCCTACAGGGACAGAACCACAGCGAATCTACTCAAGCTGCGCACTGGAACAGCAACAAGTACCTCACAACAACTTCAGCACCAAAACAGGCCAGCAACCAACAAAAACACTCACTACAAGCAACACTGTCTCCCAACGACAAACAGCATAACAAACTGCTGAGCCCAAACAAAACGCAGCCAAGCATGGATAAATATCACTACCAGCCCCACCAACCAGGAAAATAACACCAAGCAACAGCTCCCATCAATCAGCAGCTCTGCAAACCACACCGGGACAAACCAAATGGACGAGCCCCCACTTGTTACAGCCCGGCTCAAAGGCTGCAACTAAGAAGGGAGGCAGGTACAAAAGTGGTTATTACAAAAATAACAATTAAAAAAACATAAGTAAAATAACTTAACCAAAGCCAGACCAACAAAGCAACCTAAACTAACACAAAAGCAAAATGCCACACCTGGACAAACCCAGGGGGGGCTCTCCCAGCCCAAACTGGGAGACACACTGAGCTCAGGCTGGATGGAGCTCTCGAACTGTGGCAGAGCACACCGGGCCCAGGTCTGGCTCATGCCACTGATTAGGACAGCACCTGCAAACACTCAGACAACCAGGTAAAGACAAAACAGTGGTGGGGTCATCACAAGTCAAATGTAACGATCAACATCAAATGCTGAAAACCAACGCCAGCATTTTGTCTAAATATGAAAGTCCTACACTGGCTAAGTTGTGTGATTAATTAAAAGTATTTCTTTCTGAAGGATTGTGGAACAATTTCTTCAGCAACTCAACTTTTATTTCCACCCATTTAAAATAAAAAAAAAAAAATAAAATAAATTAAATCTTATTTTGCTGTCTGGCACATCATGAAGACAAGAAAAACAGGATAGTGTTTGTAAAGCAGATCTATTTTAAAAATGTGACCATAAATTACTCCTGAGCAGAATGGTTGCCATGTTGATCTAGCTTGGTTAACAGATATGAACTTTAAAAACTAATTCAACCAGTATTCTCACATATTATATATCCAGATCGTTTTTGGGGCCTCAGTATTTGACGTCGAAAGAGAATTTACTTTCTTTTTCAAAAACAGTAATTGCATTCAACACATTTATGTACTTATCTTGCATCCAGACAAATATGCATTAAAAACAGAGGACAAATTTTTAGCTATAGGGCCTTTTATTATCAAAACACATTCAATTACGAATAATCTCATTTTTCAATTTTTTATTTTTTTTAAGCTAGAGAAGTCAGCTCTACTTTAATAAAACTCCAACAAACATTTGGAGAATTTAAAATCAAAAGCTTTGTCTGTCCAAGTGCTCATCAGTAGTATAAAAGCTGCATGTGAAACCCTGACCCAAGTTTCCACACACTGACCTACAATTAGCACCTTGACAGCAATAGAAATGAAATATATTAAATCTCAGTGTGCAAAGTACAAAAACATTGACTGGATCGCCAAGTTTCAGGCCAGTCAAAACAAACCATGGCATTGAACAAAGGTCAAATTTGTCCCTGCAAGTTTTGCGGTGACTAAAGGTTAAAAATGATGATTTCCCAGACTTCATCTTCTAAATGTTAGAGGATCCAGTAAATTAAAAAATGTATCTTTAAATTGGGCTTCAAAAGGCGATTAACTCATTTGTTTTGGCACTTACAAACCCAAAAAAATTTGTAAAAATACTCAATGTGAAAAGATGAGACACCTTGCTTGGTAAAAATGTAGTGGTTTGTGATTTTAGTGCAAACAATAAACAGAAGCGGCATTTTAAAGAACCAAAAGCAGTTGCAGTTTCGTCATTCATTGGTTCTTCTCCTTCGGTTTAACGTCATTCAAGTGTTTAATAAAAATGGTGTTAGTTGTCAGACTCTCCCTCTGAGGTGTGTATTGTCATTAATGATGCGTAGCATCGTCCCAGAATCCTTGTCATGAGGAAAGCCATCGTAAAAGATCTGTAAAGTCTCCGTGGTTTCCTTTAAAAAAAAAAAAAAAAAATCCTCCATCAGGATCTCTTCCTGTCTGGTTGGGACTTTATCTCTGCATGTCATCGGTTTACAGGAGCAGCGGCGTATGCTCTCCTACCGGCTCCCTCCGCTGCACGAGTTGCCGCGCCCGTTCCACGATGCGGCTGGGCAGCGAGGGGAAGTGGTGGCTCGGGTCCAGGACGTTGGTCTTGCGCCGCTCGCGCTCCTGCAGCCACATGAGGTATGGGCTCGGGGGGAAAAACGGCCGGGAGCGCTCGCGGTAGAGTTGCAGGACGATGCCGCACACCCCCAGCACCACCCACACAGTTATCATGGCGTAGTCTGTTCGGAGGGAGGACGGCGAGTTAAAACGAGATTCATGACACTGGATAGTTTTGACTTTGTGTTTGAACTCACCGATGGTTTGGAACGGCACGTCGGTGAACACCATGCTGAAGTTGTTGTTGAGGAAGCGTTTCAGGATGTTCAGAGTGATGTAGGAGAGGCTGGTGTAAATGTAGGCGTTCACAGCAAGGATGACGGCGTAAGCACCGACAACTCCACATGTGATGATGTTCCCCTGACAAACACACACACACACACACACACACACACACACACACACACACACACACACACACACACACACACACACACACACACACACACACACACACACACACACACACACACACACACACACACACACACACACACACACACAAAGACCAGGGTTACAAACTGTTCTTTGCTTCTGGTTTACAAAACAATAACTCAAACGGCTCCCATCTACCTTCACTCCCTCTCAACAGCTACGTTCCACCAGTGAAAGACGCCTCATGTTACCACCACAACGTAGGACTAAATCACTAGCCAGACTCTTTTCCTCTGTTGTGCCACGATGGTGGAATGATCTCCCAAACTCTGTCCGCTCTGCAGAATCCCTGTCTACTTTCAAGAGCAAGTTGAAGACTCAGCTCTTCAAGAAGCACTTCAACACTTAGTATCAATACATTTGTTGGAAAGTTGGAGAACTTAGCCCAGTTCTTTGCAACAAACATTATGGCATTCATTCTTTGTATTTTAACATAGGTGATATTATAGGTGGGGAATGGAGAAAACAAAACAAAACAAAAAAAAGCCTGTAGCACTTCAACGACTTGCATCCAACTGGACAGTCCACTAGCACCTTCCTACAATGTCCTCTACTTTTTGATTTCGTGCTTGTGTTGTTCTCACTCATATGCAAGTCGCTTTGGATAAAAGCGTCTACTAAATTACTGTAGAATAGAATAGAGTCATTACAGAAATCTGAAGTTTCTTTTTATTCTATTAATGAAAATGTAAGACATCTGAATGTCTTTTTGTCTTGCAGTAAGTTTGGCATAGCTTAAAGAATGAGCAGCTGCCTGACAGACTTAGTAAGAAATGGCTGTTTCCATTACTTTATCATCTATTGGTTTATCAGCTGCTGTTTTGCAGCTTTGAATTCAGCATCCAGCTTTCTTTTAGGACCAGAAGTGACCACTTTTGAGCAAGGATGTTGAGCTGGAGAGTCCTCCTGGACACCTGATATGTATCAGAGACCTAATATAAAGGTTGCTTACATCACACTCCCAGCTCTAATAAGTAAATCTACTCATCTTTACTCCACTCAGCTTCAAGCCACGCTACATAAACTCATCTGCTCAGCTCACCTGAACTTCTAATAATTTACTAGGTTTAAAACTGATCCATTCTTGTAATTCTACAATTCATGTTCCTGTGTGTGGGAGGAGTAAATAAGCAACTTCGTAAGTAACTAAAACTTGGACTGGAAAAGGGCATCCTTGCTTTAAGGAGACAGGAGTTAAAATAAAATGTTTAAGACAGATAGATAACAGGTTAAGCATATCTGATGTATTCCACATGTAAACCTCACTGAACTGTATTTTTCTTCCTTATACACTGAAGGTACACAGCTGCTCTAACGTTTGGGATCACTTTCCCATTAATTCCAAATGCAAACATAAAGCTATAAACTTGTACGCAGTTTTAAAAGAAACTTTCTACCTTTTCAATTCACTGCTAAAACCTTTGTAAATGAAGTGAAAAATGCTACGATACATGGAAGCAGTTAAATAAATGTGATCTTTAATCAGAATCACTCTTCCAGATTTTACCCTCAGTCTAACTGAATGAATGAATAAATGTAGAACAGGGATCTAAGAAAAAAAGGACTTCAAATATGTGTAGTTTTATTGGTAGCTGTGAACTTTAATGGTTTATTCGGTCATGCAGTGTCTTGTCAGCTTATTTAATATTTGTGTTATTTTTTTCTATTTCCCTGCATTTTTACTCTTCATGCTTATCTTCAGTTTTACACTTGACACACAGGAATCAGTGTTAGCAAGCAGTTTTGTGTTGCCTCTTGTTGCACTTATGTTTACCAATCACTCTGTTTATGTTTATACTTTTAGTGATGTCAACCATTCTCTTTCAAAATGTCTCCTCTGATATCTTTTCTTCATCGACTGTTCCTGCCTTTAATCAGCGCTACTGCAGTGTACATGTCTTGTTCTTTATTGAATAATTAAGTGAAGGTGATTAGGGGTGTAAAGATGAACATTGAGGACTGTATAAATGTGAATATGATAGATTACTGAATGTGACATGTAATCTTGTTAATGTTTCTGTTGACTGTCGGCTTGTTGAATTGAGAGTGTGGTGCATCTTGGTATGTATTGGAGGTGCTTCCTAGCAGACTGGCTGGCTGGTCTGCTCGGGGGGGGGGGGGGGGGGGGACTTGGCAGCTGTGGAGTGTTTTTGTGTGACAATAAATGGTTAAGTGATTTTCTCCCACCTATTACTGCAAAAATGGTATTTTTCCTCCTTACACATACTTCATCTTACCACAATCAGTTTTATTTAATCAATTTTTAATTTTTTTTTTACAAAATATCTCACTTATCTTTTGAACATGTAGACTATATATGTTCAACGTTTAATTAGTTTGGTTCAAATGCGATGACTTTTTTTAAATCCAGTGTTCTGCTGTGGACCACCAGATGGCACCAAAATGAAGCGGAATCAAACCGGCACATTCTGTTGCGGCTAGAGGTGATAAATCTGTTACCTCTCTGGGCCACCGCAGGAAGAACAGGGGAACGATTATCATAATGCAGCAGAACGTCACCCAGAAAATCACATCCGAGTTCCTAAACACGTCAAAGTCACCTGAAAACACATATGGATGGAACATGTTGACCTCATATGAAGTGCAAATCAGTTTCCTAAAAGAAGGCCGATTCTCTGTGTACCGATTGGAGTGAAGAACACGGTGGAGGCGATGAGGAAGCCGAGCATCAGGCCGACCACGACGACACAGGCCATGACCGAACCGAATCGCCACCAGCTCATCACTAAAAGAACTCCGCCCAGCACACCGATTACCGCCGACACGGCCAGGCGGACTGCAGAGAGAGAGCACTGCTGATAGCTGAAATCTTCACTTTACCTACTAATGTGGAGGCTGAGAAGTCAAAAAGACTTCCTGTGGCTTTGGTTGCATGAAAGGCAAAGACTTACTGTCGTAGTCCAGGTCTGTGGTCCTCGTGATCAGAATGAAGAAGAAAAATGCTGCAAAGCTGAATCCCATGCAGAACAGCTCTGTGTGCAGAAGAACAAAAGAGACGAGTCTGTACTCACACTGCAAAATAAGAAAAACTTTCCTAAACCTTCCATCATTCTGAGATTTACCAGAACCAGATCACAGTCATGGGTTCAGGTTGGAACAAATAAATTTCTACATGGCACATGAGGAAGACCACATGAGCGGCAGGACGCTTTCTGGTAATTCATTTTCCAAATACAAACCGATGCACGCTGCATGCGACCAAAGGTTTGCCCAGCGTACATGAATCAGAAATGCACGAGAAAATTTGCGAACTAATTCTGACTCTGCTGGTTTATTGGTGATGTGGAAGCTGTTCTTTAAAGAAAACAATAAAAAAAAAAAACCAAAAAAAAAAAAAAAAAACAGCATTTTTCTTTTTAAACAAAGTGCAAAGTTTGTGCAAATCTTTTTTTTTTTTTTTTGCAACAACAAAAAAGCTACATCAACAAGCTGAAACTACTCACCACATTTGAAGAATCGATGGCCAAAGAAGCAGACAAACAAGCCCGCCAAGCCGATGATGGTGAAAAAGATTTTCGTAGATATCTTTCCTGAAATGTAACATTCACGACAATCAAAACAAACTACATAAAAATTTGCGTTCGTTATTGTTTTCTGAACAAAAGAGGTTTCAAAAAGCCAACCAAGAGTCTGGCAGCCGTCCAGAGTGGATGCAAAGCTGCAGGCGTAGGTGTGGACAGGCACGTAGGCAGCTGAGGTGTTTAACACCGGATCTCTGACAATGACCGAGTAGATAATACCCTGACCGGGGATGGAGTTGAAGATCGCCACGCTCTTATCTGTGGACCGCAGCGTGATCAGCTAAAGGGAGACACATGATGATACATTAGCTGGTTTGTTGCCGTTTCTGCTGTTGTTATGATGAGAAATCAAACGGCTCATCGTAAGCGTTCATGCTGTTTACCCGTCTGCCACTTGTTGTCATGCCTTGTATGTCAGCCACAGCCTGAAATCCACTGAACAGGCTTTGCTCTGATAGGTCGTTCTCCGGCAGGAAGTACTGGTAGATGTCATACTGCAGCCGCCAGCGGGTGTTGCTTTCTGTCGATTCATCGCAGGCTGTAGGAGTTTGACCTCTGATGGAAAGCGGAGCACAAATCAGTTTTTCCCCAGTCTACTGAGCTGCAGCACATTTTGTGTAGCGAGTGTTAAGTAGCAACAAACCTGTGCGTGAGCTATGTTTGTACATAGAAATGTTTAAGATGAAGAAAAAAAAACAAACTCCTGAGCTTTGTGGCTAGTTATTGGTGGATAATGTGCAGTTCATTGCTTGGCTTACTTTGTAAACTTTAAGCACCGCTGATGCAAACAACAATAACAGCTGACATGCGGTGAAATCAAGAGTCAATCGTACTTATCTACAAGGCAGACTTTTTTTTTTTTTGCACACACAGAATTTAGCATCAAGTTGAGCCTCGAATAAAAATGCTTCCAAACTGGCAAATCAGTTGAACGATGGAGGTCACGTCAAATCACGAAAGTAAACTGTGGACACCATGTTCTGTCAAATCTTCAGCATCAATATTCAACAAAGTACCTTCGGTTTGAACAGAAATTTGAAAATGTATGCACTTTTGTATTTTCTCAATAAAATAAAACAAAACTAGAAAAGCACTCGGAAAGCGCAGACCTCTGCCAAGCATATAAGCATATTAACACCCAACATAACTTCAAAGTGATCCAAAATCCAGGATCTCTTCCGGATCTCCACCAAAATTTCATCATTTGTTCCTCATGACACCCCCAACATATCCCGAAGATTTCATCAATATCCATCCATAACTTCTTGAGTAATGTTGCTAACATACAAACAAACCAACTCCGACGAAAACACAACCTCCTTGGTGGAGGTAAGAAAATAAAATGGACTGAACACTGCTTCAAAACCAGAAAACATCTTTATATGAAACAATTGTGTGAAATTTAATTGTTATAATAAAGACTGAATTTATTTAGAAATAAACACTGTTACTTTATTTAAACAATGACGTTTCCTCACATTTGAAGGAAAATTGTACAAACTAATTAAATAGCCCAATATGTACATAATTTGTTCTGAGTGTGGATAAGATTATATTAAATATATGTTTAAAAAAAAGTAAAGATATTAAGCTCATATATCAAACTTTATGTAGTCATTTTTTCCTCATTTCAGAACAAACAACCCACATGATATGGCTCAGACTTGAATATTAGAGCAGTCAGAGGGAGTTGTGTTCAAATGATCTCTTCACTTATTATAAAGATGAATGAATCGAGTCAGACATGTTAAACAAGAAGAGTTGCATCAGAAGTAAACTAACCTGCACCCAAATTTCTTTATGCACTCACATATTCCTTTATGTGAGTGCATAAAGAAATATGCATTCACAATCTAGCTGAACAGTATACCTGTTGTATTCACTCTGATCTTCTCTGGGATTTCCAGAAAGTCCACAATACAGATAAAACTAGTGATGCAACACAGACATGGGATCATATCTGTACGGCTGCAAGCTTAGCCGGAAATGCAAGTTTGTCAGTGAGCGTGGTCGCTTCAGGAAGGCTTTGTGACACAGATGTGCTAGAAAATATCAGTCTGAGCAGACAAGGGAGGAGGCTGCTTGAGAAAAAGTCTCCCACAATTGAACAGGAAGTTGAGCAAGTGGAACCAGTCAGACGTGCTTTACCTCTCATATCCTAAATTTGCAGGCGCAAACTGGATGGTTGTTTCATAAAGGTTGTAGTGGATGTAGATGTTTGGATCTGTGTTCAGGTTGAACTCCATGTTACAGGCTCCAGGGACGGGGTCTGAAACAAAAGTCCTTTGTTAGAGGCCATGGTGGAAGCATTCACACAAATGAAGGCACATGAACGTCTGCATGCAATCAGTGCAGGTGCTCACTCATGCAGCACTTTTCTCAAGTTTTAATCTAAGATCAGCGAACACTTCCTTCCCTGTTGGTGGAGACTTTCTGTGCTTTGCTTTTGCAGAAATAGTTAATGACTGAGTGTACGAAACTTCCTCATTTCAGACTAATCAGGCAAGTCAGAGTAGGAGCATCCTGGCATGAGTTTGTAAATACTTTAAAAGTTACCAGAGCTGGAGTACGGGAGGATGACGCCGGTGCCCGCCACTGTGTCACCATTGGGAGAAGACAGGAACAAAGTGAGAGACGACTGTTCGGGCCTGAGAGCCGACAACAGCCCGGAGTCCACTGCCGTCAGAGATTGATCCTGACTTGCCATCTGAGCCAAAAAGAGAGATTAATTTATCAGGCCTGGCTGAAAACACAACAAAATTCCACCTGTTTACACAAAACAGTATGTGTGAATGAATTATAGATTTTATACTGTGGGAATTTATGAGTCTAATATGGGTTTTGTAATGCATCATATTTTAATGTTGTGTAGAGAGGCCCAGCCAGGGGAAAGTTGTGAGAATTAGCTTGGCTTAAAACTCTGTTTGCATGGCATCAGCTACAAATTTGTTTGCCTATGTACATAAGCAAAGTCCCTGTCAAATAAATCAGACAAATAAAAAAATAACAGCCCACACATAAAATAATGTGTAAAAAAAAGCATCCACGAAGATAAGAACATTCAGCAACAGTACAGTTTACGAATGCTTATCTTATGAAGACACGGCATGACAAAAGTCATGAGGCGATTCTTCCGACAGCAGACACATATGTAACAATTTTTCATACAAATGGAATAAAAATGTTTCAGATTTATTCCATAGTTTGGTTATAACTGAGGGAAAATTTCATATCGAATCAATGATAATGGAGACATCATCGTCTTGTTAGTGTTGCTAATTATCCAGGGTTTGAATCCACATGTGACTATTGTTATATAAGGTAATGAATTCATGTTTCCTCAGGTTTCAGCCCTCTAATCTGGATACAGCAAGCCTTCGATCACATCCGTACCTACAAACATCCCCCTTTTCGATCAGCTGAATGTCGTATCCAGACTGCTTTCTGTGTCTCTGAGCTCACATGGATGAAAAACCAAAGAACACCCAACTCTAACTACAACACAATAAAGTGTAGTTTCTTTTCCTTTGTCTTACAAAGCTTCACTGTGGTCCAAGAACTATAAAAAGCTGTTTAAGAGTTGGTGGAAATAGATGAATCTCTAGATCTGTACAGTACTGTGCAGAAATCTTAAGTCACATCCCTTTCCTTTACAAGGAGCCAGATATAGTCTAAGTGGCCTTAAGGCATAATTTTCCAGCCTTTTTGCAGGTCTTCACAAGTTTTTGGCAATTTTATTGTTTATTTTCATCCCAGTTCTTCTACTTGATCATTGTCATTGGAATACTATGGATTCTTTCTTTTGGTTTGGTTACTAGACTTGTCATTGACCCATGATTCATTTAAGCATAAAAACAAAATATACTAAATTCAAGGGATGGGCTTTTGTTTTTCCAACACATAACCCATTCTGGATTAAAAAAAAAATCTTAAGTATATCTTTGGGAGTTATGACATCAGTAGCATGTGGTTAATACAAAACATTTGTTTTACTTTCTGAAGTTACAGCTATTCAAATGCTAAAGATAACAGAATTTGACAGGCGTAAAATACTATTTGTGCACCAATAAGGTGATTTCCTAATAGCTAGCAGCTGAAAACATGGTCTCTCTCTGTATGCTAGTAGTGTGTCCCTAAAATTCAAGGAAACTGGAAGTGGAGAGCATAACCAGTAGGTGAGCATTATATAAATTTGATGTTCTTAAGAAATATATATATATATATATATATATATATATATATATATATATATATATATATATATATATATATAACAAAAACAAAACAAGTCCGGTAGAGATCTGATAAGTGATCACTGAGTTTATCCATCTACTGTTTCTTGAAGCCTTAGCAGAAATGGTCTCCATGGTAGGGTGGCTGTCAAGAAGCCACTCTTAGGAAGGAAAAGCAGGATTAAAAGGCTGAAGTCATCCAAATGAGACACAAACTGGATTGATAAGCAGTGGCAACAGCTCTGATGGCGTAATGAACTGCTGGGAGATTCAGATGATGTAGGACAACAGCTGTGTGGTGTTTATATATCGATAATTATAATAACTCATGGCAAACGGCATACAGCAACAACTGACATCTTTATGTAGGGTGACGTTCAAGAGCAGTCTGTTAACACTGATTGAAAAATTCAGGAGCAGTTTGTAGTGCAACAACGTGAGCGTCATCATCTGCTGCTGGTGTTATCTGCTCAGACTTTTTCCTTGAGAAAAGTTGTAAATCTCTTTAGAACAGAACATCAACATTTCTAAAGCGATGAAGGGTTGTCTAGACAGAGAATCATGCAAAACCCAGCCAACGTCCCAAGAAGAGCTTTTATGTGTCCTTTAAAAAGACTGAAGGCTAATATTTCTGAAGACTACGTACATAAATCACAAGAAAGCTGGAGTAAGAAGGTCCAGGCTGTTGGTGAAAACTAAAGGTGATCAAACTAAATATTGATTTTCTTAAGGTGGTTATATAATATACATACATTTTTGTTTACATGTTTTAATAAATCAATGCAACTGTTTCACATAGTTCTGGTAAAACTTCTGGTAAAAGGAAATTATGGTTCCTCTTTTTTTATTATTCACAGTGAAAATTGAGCTGAATTACTGTTGATAAAAGATAAAGACTTAATTGGGTAATTTACCTTCGACACCGCGGAGCCTGTAGAATAAAAACCACTAATAAATCACAACAGACCACTGATCATGTAACTGCACACGGACACATCATATAATATAACCAGTGATCAGTGGCTAAAAGTAAACAAGTACATATATTTCCTCCTTAGTGCTGTTGTGGGCTGAAATGAGCTGGGTGAGGGGGACAAAGGATTGTTTTTACAGTCATGTTGTCCAGGGAAACCCTGACGGAAGGAGCTCTGACACTGGCAACACTGACACTTTGAGCCCACACAGCACATCTCTCAGTGTGACTTGTCTGCATGTATAATAACCACATTGTGCGAAACTGGTGGTGTTCAGGAAGGCGATACAGGAGAGGGCAGAGATGCTCTCTTAAATGGGGGTTTCATTTAATGTGTGAAGCATGACAAAGAAGCAGAACAATGTTAAACTATTGCAAAGACAAGTGTGTCACAAACAGGAAACAGAGACAACGGCTGAAAGCAGAAGAATTTCACAGTCAGCACTGGCACCGACAGTAAGGACAACATTAACAAAAAAAAAAAAAAGGTCAATTTAATCACTTTGAATTATTAAAAAATGATGAAATAAAAAGAAAAATAGCAAACTGGTGAATTGTAACATATGAAGTTTCAGCTCGTTTCTGCTAGAATGCTCAGTTCCCCCTTTTTTTCTTAGTAAGTTTGGTTGTTTGCCCTCTGATACCCACTCATGCTCACTTGCGTCAACAGCTTCCTCTTCTGTGATAAGGGACCTTTTTGAAGTTAAAAAACCCATAAATTACACAGATTTGTTTTCTTCTACATCAACAACCAGGAAAAACAAAAAAAAAAGATCAACTAAACCTGACCTGTATGTGCTGCTTGGATCCAAAATGAGTCGTTCCACTGAGACTTTCTGGACCAAGACCAGGGGTTTATCCCCCTCTCTGTCTGCTACTCATGACCTGTGGACTGTACATCAGCTGACTGCGACTTCTCTCAGGGGGTCAGACGACCTTGCTCACAAAGACTCATTCATTAAGCAGCAGCTGAACTAATTTGGCTGCATCCACTATGAAACATGGCTGCAGTTTCACTGGAAAATTTTATGGGTTTTTTTTTGTTTTTTTAAAATATTTTTTTATATATTTTATATATATATATATATATATATATATATATATATATATATAAATAACTGCGTCACACGACCGCAGCATTAACAGAACTATTCTGCTGAGAAAGTGAATAAATTGAAGTAATTGAAGTAAATCATTGGTTTTGCTGATTTAAATATTATAACTCGAGCTTCTCATCACAAAACCTTCATCTTATCCCCTTTTAATTGAATTTACTGTTTTATTTTTTATTATAATAGCTACATAAATCCACTCCTGATATTACTGCAACCTCAGGGAACTAATGGACAAACATATTGATCTAATGTTCAACAGAAATCTGATCAGAAAGATGAACAGTCCCTCGTTTGACACTAAACAAATACTGCATGACCTTTATTTCCTTTCATTTCATTCTATTAAGCTGTTTACTTAATTTGATGCTGCATGCATAACTACAATTATTTGTTTTGAATACAGAGCATAATCATGAAAGCAGGTCCAAGCTTTGAATATAAAAAAAATAAAAAAATAATTTAGTTATTTTTTAATGCTTTTTTCCTAAGTTGATGTTTTAAATCATATTAAGACATGTTCAAATGGAGACACTAAACAGTGAAGTTTTTCTGACAGCATTATAAACAGCAAACAAATAAAATGTTCTGTTTAAACTGGTAGACAGAATATCTGTAAAATCTTTAAATGTGTCATGTCAGATTTTTTGAGTATTACTGGAGGCGCTGATGTTCTCACCCTTGTGTAGGACAGCGTGGCGTTACGGTGCAGCGTGTGAAACTGCAGAGTTATGAAGGCAATCTCAGGAGGGATCCTGGAGACTATGAGCTGCACCGTCTCATTCTGTGAGACGTTCACATTCTGAAATGTCCCTGGCAGGAAAATCACCCGATCTGAGGGGGAAACAAGACAAACAAATCAGATTTGTTTCATATACCTCACATGATGGTGCTGTAGTAAAATAAATGGAAACCAATTTAGCTCTCTGACTAAAAGATGAAAAGATGTTAAAGAAGTGCAATGGATAAGTTCAAAAACTGATTTTTGGACCTTGGATTTGGCCAGTTTTCTGAATAAGAGTACTGTTTATGACTGTGGAACAATTTCTTGGTCCTGATCAAAATAGTGACAGTCTGTTCACTCTGCTGTTCACCCAGGCATTTCATATCAAACCAAAAAAAATTGCCAACCAAAAATAAACAAACATATGTGAGTAAGAGGAGATTTACTGGGAATTTGATTTTATCAATTGCCTGTTTTTGGAAAAAGTAAAACAGCAGAGCTTGTATGGCAAACCATGGCAAATTGTTGATGAGCATACAAACTGGAGTTTGAGCTCGAAACAAATCACCTTAGTGTTTTACATTTTGAGAACTCTGATATTGTGTGATTTCAGCTAAACTAAAATGTCTACATTAACTTTAAGAGTATATTTTTGAAAAGACAAAATCGAATTAGTTGTGGACTTTTCTGTTTTTTTATGTGTTTGTTTGTTTCTGAGTGTGTTGTACAGATACCAGGTAAAATACCAGATTAAAGACTGCTTAAACACAGACATAAGGGCAAAAGGATGCAACACTTCAGTTGAAAGAGTTATCTGCCATGACAGTTTGATTGATCAAAACTCAAGCTGGAAAAATAATAATGAAGATACATAAAGAAACAACACTTTCACAGTAGTTGCTGCAGTGTTACCACATCACGTCTACATTTTCCTGCTAAGATTTAAGAAGTGGATTTAATAAAAATTTAAAAAAAAAATATTTGTGTGCACTGTGTCATCAAAGTGGGATCTTATGGAGAATAGTATAACAATGAACAAATATGTGCTTATTGAACTTATTTAAGCACTACAAAAAATTTTAAACTCCTTAAATGTTCAGTAAAAAACTCATTTCTAAACTACAAAGGGCTGTTTCATTGGACTGATAGCTATTGCATAATGCACTCAGTCACCATCAACATTTTATTTATGGTTTTAAAAAGTCCTTTGAAAACTGTTCATCTATAAATCTATTACTATGATATAAAGATATTTTAAAACTCATATATACGATTAAACAAGCATATTTTCTTCTGATCGCCTGCTTACATCACTGTCAAGTTTTCACTCTTGGGCATTTTTCTATTTTCATATACTGATAAAAATCAATTAACTCAGCAGGAGAGAGAGCAAATAAGCACAGACCTTTAAATGATCATGCAGCAGCAATGATTCAGTGGTTAGATCAAACAAGTACATGTAGCTTTACCAGTAGTTTCAAAAGAGAAATATCTTTGTCAATAATATAAATTGCATTTCCGTTGCAAAAAGTTTCAAAACGGTTGCAGCTATTCATGAAGTACACAACCTATCAGGGTCCGACTATCCTAGTTTCGTGAGACAAAACGACCCTCCTTAAGCGTATCAATGAATAATCAGTCTGACTGATTTTATCTGGTTTCAAAGTTTGAAAAGATGAACACACTTTTAGCAGCTGACCAATTGCGACACACATGTAGACTTTTATAAATATGTGTATATTTGCTATAGTGTGAAAGGTCCTCATTCTTCGCTTTGAGGAAGAATGCAAAGTATGAGAGCTAATGCTTAGTGGATTTGTTGAGGGCTGCACGTGTTACTTAATCAGGACTGTATGAGGGTCATATTCCAGCTCAGGACTGACCTACTGTCTTGTTTTGTTTTTTTTAAATTTTGTTGGTTTTTATGATAAGTGCATACACTGAAAAAATGTGAAGCACATTCAAGACTGAATTACTGAGCTTATCTCCTGTTATTCTCCTGAATATTCACTACGCTGTTAATGGCAGAAAATGTTATCCAGGCTATGTTTAGCTTACACTATACTGGCATGCAACCTTTTCCCTAAATTTCATTGTTTTATTTTCTTAAGTGACAAAAAACAAAGTAAAACAAAAGATTTCTAAAAACTCAAAAGAAAAGTCAATCAGGAAGATATAAAAGCAAACTAACTACACAATAATAGTATCGGAAAGCAGTAACCAAACTATTGATTAACCAAACAGGGTAATCATTCCACTATCCCATTTTCACAACATCTTTTGTTTTGAATCTAAGCTCAGAAAAGTTAGACTCTGTATCATCGACTTTATATAGCGATTTCACCTAAATCTAATAAAATACACTCATGCAGATTGATTTTCTCAGGGAGCACAAACAGCATTTTGCCACATACTGATTATATTCATGTACATTATAACACAATTTAAACTGGCTTTGGCTGGTTCCCTCCAACACCATGTCTTATCTGTGTAAAAGCTAAATAATTTCACACAATATGTGGTTTACAAGATGTGCACAAGAGTCTGAGAACATTTGGGTTTAATAGTGGAAAATGTTTTCTTTGCTAGCTAAAGCTACTCAAGGGTGAGCTTCAGAAATCACAACCCAACAAACGACGACTCGCTTGTCCAAACTTTGCTGATACAAACCACTGCTTTTATAGGTTTTATAGATGTAGCAGGCACAAGGAAAACTAAATATGTACAACTAAATCCACTCGCTAGCTCTAATCACGATACTTACTTTCTACTTGTGCTTGAACTTCGGAGAGCAAGAGAAGAACCACCAGACACGGGCACCAAATCCAGCGACTCATATTTTCTCTGCTTCGCTATCCCTTAATAAAACTCTTCAATTTCCAGTCAATGGAAACCTTGCGGTTTCCCGTGGTGAAAGTGTCATTCTGTACCACCACTAAATGTTTCTTGTGACAAACATCTGCGCTGTTTCTTCTCTTCTGCCGCTCTGCTGCTAAACTGAAGCGTCCTCAAAGAAGTCTCGCTGTATATCTCGCGATATCTCAACCACTCCTGTGCAGCTCAGCAAACTTCTTAACAAGTCTTACTAAAAATTACATTATCATGTTTGTTTCTCTTTATTTTTCTTAGAATTTTATTATTACTCATGAGACTTTCTACTGTAAAAAAAAACAAACAAACAAACAAAAAAAAACCTTTTTACCACCTGTATTTTCAGCCTGTACCTTCATACCACGCGAAGTTGCAGGACAGAAATATGAAGACATTTCCAGATAATTTGGAGTCCATCTACAACACAGGTGTCAAACTCCAGTCCCAGCAGGTCGGGATCCTGCAGGTTTTTCTTATCTCCATGCTCCAAAACACCTGAACAGGTTGACAAGAAGATGTTAGATTAATTTGATTTGAATCAGGTGTGTTTGAGCATGGAAACAACAAAAACATGGTGGATACTGGCCCTTGAGGACTGGAGTTTGACACCCCTGATCTACAGGGAACCAAAAAGTTCACCCCAAATTCCGACTGTGTAATGCTCACAAAAAAATGCAACCCCCCCCCCCCCCCCCCCCCCCCCCAACACACACACACACACACAAAAAAAACAACAACAACAAAAAAAAAAAAAAAACCAGTCTATACAGGCCTCAATTAGCATGTTAAATGTTACAGTTCATGCTAGTGTAAAGCCATGTTTTGTTTAGTGGCTAAAGTTAATCAAGTGTGAGCTCTGGAAATCACAAAACTATGGAAGACATATTCATCCTAAAAACTAGGCTGATACACAGCTCTAGTTTTTATCAGTTTTACAGGTTCAGGTTAAAATAAAATAAAAATAAAAGCAAAATATAAAACTAAATTTAACTCTCGTCACAATACACACTTTGTATCTGTCCTTGAATTACAAGAACACTTAACTTTGTTTACTTGGAGGAAAAAACTTCTCCTTTTACGAGAATATGATATCACAGTTGGCCAAGCTGCATCTGAGCAATGTTTTTTTTTTTTTAAAACAGGCCAAAGTGGAAGCGTTAGTCATACTGTGCAACACCAAATCTTTTAGAAACCAAACACAGCATATAGTGATGAACTTCACAAGCCAATTCATAATTTCGGTTTGTTTTGCAGCCACAACACCTTAACACCTTACACTGACTTTGACCACAAATTCTTGTGTATACCAAAGTATCTTAGGGTCAAATATGAGGCCATCTGTTCAACAGCAAAAGCTTCGCTGAAATTGGGATTGTGCAACAAGACAAGGATCCCAAACACAGCAGCAAATTTACAAGAGAAATACCAAAAAATGAAAATATTAGTGTTATAATAACATAAATGTGCTTTCTTTTTCATGATAGCACATATACATAAACATGGAGGCAATGTTTTGTACACCAGGTACAATCAATGAGCACATTTCCTAACTTTTTCTTGCTTTTGGTCCAATTAGTAATATTTACGAAACAAATGTACTTTTTTTCACTTGCAATAAACAACTTCGATGGCTGCATGAGCTGTTGACAAGTCTTAGATAATGTTTCTATTCCGGTTTGTAACCTGTTGTTGACAAGATATGCACCAACCACAACAGTAGTGAAAGTGAGAAGCTGTTTACCCTCAGAAAACAGAAGGAGAAATATGTAACATTTCAAAATGTAAAGAAATCAATCTGAACACGGCAAACATAACTTAATAAATCACAGATTTATTTTAAATCAAGTCCTATCACTCACTTTTTTTCTTTTTAAACCCACACAGGCACCACAGGTTCATGCACACTGGCAAAATAAAAAAGCATGACCAGAATAGAAACAAAAACACAAATATGTAATAAGGGGGAGCTGCTTGCATCAAAACAAGCACACAGGGATGTGGCTCCTGGGAAACATGCTGTCTAACACTTCGCCTGAAGAGTCTGTGGGTTGAAAGCTGAAGTTGGTTTGTGACAACAGACTGTACACTTTGTACACTGTAGTGGCAGCAGAAGAAGTGAAGGGGAAGAAGGGCAGGCTTGACTAAGTTTTCTGTAAGCTAACATCAGCGCTGGTTAGTAGCGGCGACAGCGACGTGCTCTCTGATTGGTCCTCTCCCTTCAGAATGAGGAATGCCTCGCGACTGATTCCCAGCAGCTCTCTGAGTCCACTGTTTTCCAGCTGAAATACAGAAACAAACACACATTCACACTCTACAAACAAAGCTGCTGATTACCAGCAAAAACATATTGTTTACAATTTGAGGAAAAGAGTAACAGTTTTTACTAAACAGACAATTGTTGTTGTTCTACTTGTGCTTTACTGCTGGTTCTTTTGTTAAGAACTGTTAAAGACAATTTTTTCTCTACACCCCTCTCCTTTCCCCATCCTACTTACAGGACATGCCAGCTTACAGAAGAACAGACTTTTCTACGTCCTACTGCTAATCTGCATTTCATTATAAATTATAATATGATTAATATAATATAATATAATATAATATATTATTATATAATATAATTATTTACATCAGATTAACAACATGCTTTTGTCACTTCCTGCTTTATATCACATAAATCTATGGAGGACAGAAATCATGTGTAATAATACATTTTAGATCATATTTGTAACTGTAATTATCAGAGATTAGTGTCAGTATAAAAAAGAAAGCTAGTTTTGGTTAGTGTGTATTCTTTTATTGTAGCGTTACTATCAATCAATGCACGCACAAATGCCAGGAAAAGCCTAAAGAATTTGCAGTACATCTAATAGGCTAAAAGTGCCATATTATATGCAGTATTCTCCTCCACTTTATCCTTGTTGAGATGTTCTTACATTAATATGCCCCATGTTACATTAAAACACTGGTTCTGAATGACAGAACCAGTACAGAGCACTGCTCAGTTCCAAACATTCAGTTCAAAGGAGATCATAGTAGTTTCAGGAAGGAACCTAAACATGTTGATGTAACAGCAAATAAAACTTCACTCTTTAGCTTTTTCACATGTGCAGTTTGTTACCTTCTGCTGTACAGTAGTTGGAAAAAAAGTGCTGCAGTTTGTGCAGCAGGGTTTCATGTTCATGTTTACCTCCAACTGTTTAATCCTCTCCTCATCTTCACATATCCGCCCTTCATCCACTTCGATTGCCTTTCGCATCACAGAGGCCATCTCGTTGATCTTGTCTATGTGTGCTTGCATTTCCTACAAAGACAGAAAACACATAAATGAAAGACAGAGTTTGGTGAATGTATGAATCATTTCTCATCTTTCTCTTGAATTTATCAATGTCTACTTAAGTATATCTTTAGAGATTTTAAGTAAAGTGACCAATGAGGATTATTCAGTTTAAATGTAAGAAAATCTGAGAAAAAAAGTCAGGGTCAGTGGATTTCACTGACAGTGGTGTGCTGTTCCTTCAGCTGGGTGACGATTGCTGGGTCGTCCCTCTTGCTGGCCATTAGAAGCCTAAAGACTTGTTCCCTGTATTTGGTCATGATGAGCTCTAACGCAGACTGGTGTTCCTCCAACGATGTTCGGAGCTCTGCAGGAAGAGAGAGCACACATTTCTTTCTTTGGCTATAATTGTGTTTCCCAGAGATGCACTACATGTAAGAAGAGCATCAGTCATCTTTATGATGCATTTCTATATGGACCAAAAACTTCTCTTTTATTAACTGAAATGATCTTCAGAGTATGTATATATTTAGTATTAAAAGGCGTTGTGGATGGTTCACAAGTGAGCTGCTGTAAATACACATACACGTACCTGGTGCTTAATGCTTTTTCCAAACAAGCCCAAAGCGACAACAAAAATCATAACAAAAATGACTATTTCTACTTAGACCTGTAAAGTTATCTGTAAATCCACTGTATGAACCCCCCAAAAAACCTTTTATTAATTTATCAGAAAAATGCTTTTTTCCTGTGTATTTTTTTTTTATTCTGTTTTTTCATTTTTACTGAAACAGGGAGAGCAGGAAAAAATCCAGGTAAACACACAGTAGCTCACAGCTGGCATCAAGTCAGGCCAACTGGGGGTCCTTTCATCTGGCACAGGACACATTCCCTTTCAGATTGCTGAACTATTGTGGATAAAAATGTCCTGGACCACCTCTGAACGTGGCCTGAGTGACTAAATCCAAATGTGTCCGTAATCTGACCTGAACGTGTTCACAACTGTAATAAGTACAGCAGACTTGTGCTCATATCATTTAAGATGCATATTAGTACCAGGTCTGAACAGCCCCTGAGATAGGAGTGAACATTACAAATTAGTGGCATAAACTACACGATTGTTTAATGTCTGCGTTCGAACTGAAGAAAGAATTAATTTAAACCAACGTTAACATTGAAAGGGTGACAGAATACCTTTGTTTTCCTGCTGGAGCTCTCGTATCTGACGATTTTCCTGCTGGATTCCCATGACCAGACTGGAACGAGGTCGATGCCGTGCAACTTCATTCAGTTTATCAATCTCCTCCTGGTACTGCAATCATGATACAATCACAGCAACTCTAGGTAAACAAATGGAAGGCTTCCTTGCACTGAAAGTCTTTAAATGGTTTCTTGTCTAGGACAGGATTTGTAGAAATTCCTATCTAAAAGAAGTTTATAATATTAAAAATCAACTACACCCGTCAACATCTGCAGATATTTTTGTGCAAGGATTTCCAAGCTGGATAGACAAAATATAAAACTTCACACAGGAATTACAGGTACCATAACCATAAGAACTACTGCACTTTGTTTTTAAGTATATAAAAGTGCAGATACATCAGGATAAATCTTTAGTAAAAGATTTCTTCTGACCTACATCAAAAGAAGAATTGTGAGAGTTATTATTCCAGTAACTCTATGCAATTACTTATGACTAATAACTGTTGTTAATTCTGTATGATGGACAAATATTTACCCCTTTTAGCTACTGATAAAGTGCGAATCAATTTTTGAAGTGCATAGATGTCA
The DNA here is from genome assembly GCF_933228915.1 of Telmatherina bonti. Classification (NCBI taxonomy): domain Eukaryota; kingdom Metazoa; phylum Chordata; class Actinopteri; order Atheriniformes; family Telmatherinidae; genus Telmatherina; species Telmatherina bonti. Next base: position 18,556,211 of record NC_136632.1, on the reverse strand, counting down.
CACACCTTTCTGGTAAAACACTGCCACCAAGTGGCAACAAACATCCTACTACATGTTGATGAAAAACATCTATAAAAGCAGTCCAGAAGCACTAAAATCATGTGACAGTCTACCTGTTTCATGGATTCGACCCGCTTGTTGAGAGATGTCGTCTGCTCGATTAACATCTCAGCGGCGTTGTCATGGTTACGAAGTCTCTCCACTAATGATTTGGCATCTGCCAGGACCTTCTCTAAACTGCAATTCATACCTGAGTGGATGCAGGTTATGGAACAAACAATGAGAAAATGTTCAGACAATATCATTTAAAAATGTGTGTGTTTCTACTTAAAGGCTGCATATCTCCCTGTTAGGTAAGAAACATGTCATTCAAGGCGTTGCATTTAGATGACAGAAATGAAGCAAAGCTTTAAAGACTGCTTTTTGCTCCTTGTTTGACAGAAACCTAACTTTTGCTGTTAAATGTAACAAGGCTTTTATCTGAGGTAATACATTGATATTGGTGAACAACATCTACAGTTGTGCTCATATTTATTCATAGCCTTTCATTAAAGTAGGAAAAAAAAAACAGCTGCCTGTAAAATAAGCTAAAATTGACTGAAGTAACAATAAATAAAAAATTTGATGAAAATTATTACATTATTTTCTAACTCTGGTTCAATAGAAATATATTTTTTAAAAAGCAACCAAATAAGATAATTTATTACATATTACATCAGTCATAAACTAATATTTTATTGAACAATCCTTTAATGTTTCTGCTACCGTCAGGTGTTTTCTGTTCCTCTCAGTCAGACTTCTGCACCTGTTGACAAGTATTTTGTCCCACTGTTCAACAGAAAAGTGCTCTAATTTGTCCAGGACCAATTTGTTTGTTTGTCTTATATTACTAAATTATGTGTTTGCAAATGTCTAGTTATTGTTCCTTTTGTAAGTCTCCGGTTATTTGAGTGACTATTGTAAATTTCAATATTTTCTTTAATGAAAGGGTATGAATACATATGAGCACAACTGTATGTCCTCAAGCAATTCTTCACACCGCTCTCAAACTTCTTTTAAAGGGAAAAATAATACAACCAGGGACGGAAAATGCTCGTGTAAAAAAAGAAGAAAAGAAAGAAAAAACAAAAGTTAAAACCTAGATTTTTCTTCATGCTAGTCATAACTTATGTATTTAGCCTGCCTCTAGCCCCACCTTTCTCCTACCCATGATACCTTGGATTGCAACTGTCAGCAAATTTGCTCAGGCTAACATTATTCAGTTGAGAGATAAAGTGTAAGAACGCATAATAAATTATGATAAAAATGTTCAAATCGAGTTAACTAATGTAACACTAAACATGTCTCTGCTAACTTATTAGCTTACTAATCACAGTAAAGCTGCAATGCAGATCCAATTATGGGCTTATACCACAGGCGAATTCATGTATATAATCGACAGTCATCAAAAACATTTCTGCTTATTTTAAATTAGATAATGACTGAAATAATACTGTCGTACCTGGAGAGTTCAAAGTGCAAGACATTGGAATTTAGCTAGCTTCTTACTTCCTGTTGATATCTGGCGGCTAACATTAGCTACAAGCTAATTTTAACTCTGGTGCAGGTCCATTCCTTTATGCCTCCCTATGAAATGTCAGAATACATTAAAACAATTATTTAAACAAAGTCCTCTTCAGTTTTGAAGTTAGCCGCGGTGACAACAACAGCTACTAATGCTAACTAAGCTTCCAAATCCCGTTGAGTTCTGCGAGACTTTGTTTGTAGTCTCGCGAGGATAACAGCGGAATTTCCTGCAACTTAAAAAAAAATCATGGCGGAAGTTTTTTTCTTTTTTTTTTTTTTTTTTTAAATAGCTTGTACGCTATCTTTCTTGAGCTGTAAGCTATAAAGATGATTGTTCACAATAAATTGGGAGGGTGGCGGTAGTGCGCAAAGCCAGTTCGCATCCGCCGTTAAAAGCCAAACGAAGAAGACGAAGAATCATGGCGGACCGGCTAACACAACTTCAAGATGCTGTTAATTCGGTATGTCAAAACTTAAACGTTGTAACAAATTGAACCAGAATGAAACGCAAAGTATTACGTTTTTTGTCATATAATATGTAACACGAAGGCTGACGTTTAAGTCTTAGTCAGGTCACGGTAAACATTGTCCATCACTGTATTGCTAACAAAGCTATTTGAGCTAATGTACAGGTACATGAATGTGAGTAAAAATTTACATTGGAGACAGAAACATTCATTAAAATAATTTCAATGGTCAGCATTATAATGCCAAAGTGGTGCTAAAATCATTGACATTATTTTATGTTCAATAACTTGATGTCTGATTGCATCATTAGTAGCCTCTTGTTTCGTTTTTCTAGCTTGCTGATCAGTTCTGTAATGCCATCGGTGTTCTGCAACAATGTGCGCCACCTGCATCTTTTAGTAACATCCAGACGACTATCAACAAGGATCAACCAGCAAATCCGACCGAAGGTATGTTTGTGTCTGTGTGTTTTTAAAAAAAAAAACTGAAGTAGTTTTTCTTTGCTCTAATGTTACCTCTTGCTATTACTGTCAAGGCTTAAACTGTATGTGGCATTTGTTTTATTTCAATACATTTAAACTAAATAATTAGAGAAGTACATTTACACATTCAACATTACACATTCACACATAATAGTATAACTTGGCAAGTTTTTCATACATAAAAACAGATTTATGAAGTCCATTCCCAGAATTTTTGCTTTTCACAAAGAATTGTCCCAATATTTTTCTTTTAAGTTACATGAAAAAGGAAGAATGCTGTGAAAATCTATACATTGATAGAAGACTTGCATATGAATAAAAACCCCTAGCCTTTTCTTTTTTTGTTTTTGTTATCTGCTGTTACTTATTCTTTGTTCTTATTTTCTGTTAATTTCTCACTACCCTTTGTACATCTCTCGCATCCCTTATGCGTCTGTATTTGAATTTGTATGTATGACATTTGGAATTGATATAAAAAAAAAAAAATTCACACATTATCTTTTAATCTTTGACTAGAATACGCCCAGCTGTTTGCAGCTCTCATAGCCAGGACAGCCAAAGATGTGGATGTACTTATTGACTCCTTGCCCAGTGAAGAGTCCACCGCAGCTTTGCAGGTCAGTACTTTCATTTTCTGAGCATGTATTACAGATTATATGTTTGAAGTATGTACCCAAACTCCTGTTCACCTTAAAGTTTTGTTAGCATTTATAGCTTTTAGGCAGCAGGGGGAGACAGCTGCCTGTGTATAATTTTTGGGGGTCAGTGTCAGAGTGCTGCTGTCTCTATTTCCTTCCCTGGAAATAGAAGTATATGTGAGATCAAACAAAAACGACCCTCTCAGACTATCTAATTGAAAAATAATGTAAGATATATGAGTGCTTGGTCAATATATTTATATGATGACTGTCAAGATAGCTAAATTAATGAAGTAAGCAAACTCCAGTTTGTTTGAGATTTATTTTTATTTGACATAGTCTTTATATTTTCATACAGGGTCACTCTTAAGCGAGTGTCCTCTTTTGATAAAAAAAAAATATACACAATTATTTTATTTACTAATACTTATATTAAGTTCAAGCTTACATTTTGCTTTACACCTTTTTGAAAAGCTAAGTCAGAATAAAGTTGTGCTAATTTTTAACATAACTTTTCTATTGATGATGGAAGTGTCTGTTCCTACTGTAAAGTCAACAGTAGGAACGCGCCGACGTTGTGGTAACGTATTGTGTCATTTCCTGTTTCCCTAGCGTGTGTCACTGCGGATTGCTACGAGCCGTTGGCTCCTTTAACTTCTTTCTAACTTCTATCTATTGTTAACCAACCACTCACTTTAGCGCACAATATCTTCCCAAACCACTGTTCTATATATTGCATTTATTTTTGGGATCTTTGGCTTTCTGTTTACTGACTTAAACAGCTCAAGCACTCGGTTTTAGCATGGCTGCTAGCTCTCTTCCCACACCCCGGTCCCCTGCCTTTTCTTGCTCGGTGTGTCTGATGTTTAGCTACTCCTCCGCCTCCTTTAGTGATAACGGTAGGTGTATTAAGTGTAGCAGCTTTGGAGGCGAGGCTCTGCGAGTTAGAAGCCCAGCTCCGCACTCAGTTAGGGAAGCAGTTAGTCAGCAAGCCCCCATTAGCCAGTGCGGAGCTACCAGCCAGGGCAGCTAGCCCGAGCCGTCCCTCAGCAGTTCCCGCGCAGCCGGGAGCCGAGGCGGGCTGGACGACGGTCAGGCGGAAGCGTAGCCCCAAACCAAAACCCACTGGCCACCACCGACCTGTTCACGTTTCTAACAGATTTTCCCCGCTCGGCGACACACCCGCTGAGGCAGAAACCCTGATTATAGGTAGTTCCATAGTCAGAAACGTGGCTCTAGAGACACCGGGGACCATAGTCAAATGCATTCCTGGGGCCAGAGCGGGCGACGTCGAATCGTATTTGAAACTGCTGGCTAAGGCTAAACGTAAATACCGTAAGATTGTAATTCACGTCGGCGGTAACGACACCCGGTTACGCCAATCGGAGGTCACTAAAATTAATGTTGCTTCGGTGTGTAACTTTGCCAAGAGCATGTCGGACTCCGTAGTTTTCTCTGGTCCCTTGCCAAATTTAATCAGCGATGACATGTTTAGCCGCATGTCATCCTTCAACCGCTGGTTGTCTAGGTGGTGTCCCGATAACAACGTGGGTTTTATAGATAATTGGAGCGCTTTTTGGGGAAAGCCTGGTCTTATTAGGAGAGATGGCATCCATCCCACGTTGGATGGAGCCGCTCTCTTATCTAGCAATATGGACTCTTTTATTAGTCAGCTAAATTGACAACTCAGGGTTGGGACCAGGAGGCAGAATTGTAGTCCTACACACTTTTCTGCAGTTTACCACCTGCCGCCGCCCACCCAAAACCCCATTCCGACCTTATACAACTTCCCAGCAGTAAGAATTAAACAACACAAAAACACTTCTGGGGTTAATCGTGAAAACCTCATAAAAATAAAAACAATGGATCTAATAAAATCTGAAAATAAGACAATAAAGTGTGGCCTACTGAATATTAGATCCCTCCCAAATAAGTCTTTATTAGTCAATGACTTGATAGGTGATCACCACATTGATTTATTCTGTCTTACGGAAACCTGGTTACAGCAAGAGGATTATGTTAGTATTAATGAAGCTACGCCAGCTAACTATTTAAACTTTCACATTCCTAGAACTACAGGCAGAGGAGGAGGTGTTGCAGCTATTTTTAAGTCAGAATTTTTAATTAATCCTAAGCACAAAACTAACTATAAATCCTTTGAATTCCTGACATTAAATTTATCTCATCCAAAATGGAATTCAGAGAAACCGCTCCTTTTAGCATTAGTGTATCGCCCACCTGGACCTTACTCAGAGTTTCTGACCGAATTCTCTGATCTCTTGTCTGAGTTAGTGCTGACTACTGATAAGGTCATTGTACTAGGTGATTTTAATATTCATGTTGACGATGAAAATGGTAGTTTAAACATTTCCTTTAGCTCTATTCTAAACTCAATTGGGTTTTCACAAAATGTCCATGGAGCCACTCACTCTCATGGTCACACTCTTGATCTTGTTCTAACATATGGTATTGAGACTGATAAGCTCAAAGTATTTCCTCAAAACCCTGTCTTGTCCGATCACTTCTTATTAACCTTTGAATTCACTTTATTTGATTACTCACTGACCAAAAATAAATTCTACTATAGTAGATGTTTATCAGACAATAATATTACAAAATTTAAACAATCAATTGAATCAATTTTTTCACATCTACCATGTGTTAGCATGACCGAGAGTCCCCCTTTAAGCCTTACTCCTGCTCAGATTGATCAACATGCTGATACTATAACAGCTTCAATGCGTACAACCTTGGATAATGTTGCTCCCCTAAAGAAGAAGAAATTAGGTAAGATTATGAAGGCTCCCTGGTTTAATTCCCAGCTTCGAGCTCTAAAACAGGCATCAAGGCGTTTGGAAAACAGATGGCGTTCATCAGGACTAGAGGAGTCTCACTTAACCTGGAAAGAAAGTTTAAGCGTATACAAAAAAGCCTTACGTATGGCAAGAACAGCTTATTATTCATCATTGATAGAGGAAAACAAAAACAACCCTCGGTTTCTTTTCAGCACTGTAGCTAGGCCTACTAGGAGCCGGAGCGCTGTGGAGCCATGTATTCCTTTCTCACTTAGCTGTGATGATTTCATGTATTTTTTCAGGAATAAAATTGACACTATTAGAGATCAAATTCACAATATTCTTCCTTCTACCTATAATGTTGAGCCTGTTGTGGTCTCCGAAGCATCCTTAGAACCAGGATCTGACTTGTGTCTAAATAGTTTCTGTCCTGTCCAACCCTCTGAATTAACTAAAATAATAGCTTCATCTAAACCATCCACCTGTATCTTAGACCCTCTCCCAACGAGCCTCTTTAAGGACATTTTCCCTTTAATTAATACATCACTACTAAATCTTATCAATATGTCTTTAGTGACAGGATATGTACCACAATCATTTAAAACTGCTGTAATCAAGCCTTTACTTAAAAAGCAATCTCTGGATCCAGAGGTGATAGCAAATTATAGACCTATATCTAACCTCCCGTTTATGTCCAAAATTCTGGAGAAAATAGTTTCAGCTCAGCTACATGCCCACCTGAGCAGAAATAATTTATGCGAGGAGTTTCAGTCAGGATTTAGAGCTCATCATAGTACTGAGACAGCATTGGTGAAAGTTACTAATGACCTTCTTATGGCCTCAGACAAAGGACTTGCGTCCGTACTTATCTTGCTTGATCTTAGTGCTGCATTTGATACAGTCGATCATAACATTCTGTTACAAAGACTAGAACAGGTGATTGGAATTACAGGTAAAGCGTTAAGCTGGTTTAAATCATATTTATCTGATAGACTTCAGTTTGTTCATGTAAATGACAAGTCCTCCTCCCAAACTACAGTAAGTCATGGAGTTCCTCAAGGTTCTGTACTTGGACCAATACTCTTCACGCTATATATGCTCCCTTTAGGCAAAATTATTAGACAGCATGGAATAAACTTTCATTGTTATGCAGATGATACTCAACTATACTTATCCTTTAAACCAGATGAAACAAATCAGTCCAATAGGCTACAAAATTGTCTCATAGACATAAAGACTTGGATGTCTAGAAATTTTCTCCTCTTAAACTCAGATAAGACTGAAGTAATTCTCGTTGGATCTGAAAAACTCAGAGCTAAATTTTCCGGTTTTGTAATGAACCTGGATGGCATTACTTTAGCTTCCAGTGCTACAGTGAGAAACCTTGGAGTAATATTTGACCCTGACCTGTCCTTTGGCCCACATATTAAGCAGGTTACTAAAACAGCCTTCTTTCATTTACGTAATATAGCCAAAATTAGGGACATTCTGTCTCGGAGTGATGCAGAAAAACTGGTTCACGCTTTTGTTACTTCGAGACTAGATTACTGTAACTCTCTATTACTGGGCTGTCCTAAATATGCCCTGAAAAGCCTTCAGCTGATCCAGAATTCTGCAGCCAGAGTCCTGACCAGAACCAGCATGAGAGATCATATTTCTCCAGTTTTAGCCTCTCTTCATTGGCTGCCTGTTGAATCTAGAATAGAATTTAAAATCCTTCTCCTTACATATAAAGCCCTCCACAACCAGGCACCACTATATATCAAAGACCTCATTGTTCCTTATATACCAAGCAGAGTACTTCGTTCCCAGACTGCAGGCTTACTTGTGGTTCCTAGAGTCTCAAAGAGCCGAGCAGGAGGCAGAGCCTTTGGTTATCAGGCCCCTCTCTTATGGAATAAGCTCCCAGTTAGTGTTAGGGAAGCAGACAACCTCCCCACCTTTAAGACTAGGCTGAAGACTTATCTTTTTGATAAGTCCTATAGCTAGGGATGGTTAGCATCCCTTAGTTATGCTGCTATAGGTTTAGACTGCTGAGGGACATTTCCTGATACACTGAGCTTCTTTCTTTTTCTCTTTATCTCTTTCTTTTACCCCCCCCATAACAGTGTTGCATCATTAACATGTATGTCTCCTGTCTCAGCAGGTCTCCCTGGCCTGGAGTAGCAGTTCCTGTTGTCTGTTGTCTTTCTGTCCTCTTCCCCCCACACAGCAGAGGCAGATGGCTGCCTGTCCTGAGCCGGGTTCTGCCGGAGGTTTCCTTCCTGTTAAAAGGGAGTTTTTTCCTTCCCACTGTTGCCAGTGTGCTTGCTCAGGATGGGAGATTGAGTTGGACTCAACTCAATCTGTTGGTTTCCTTATATAGGCTGTTATGAATTGGCCTTCATTATGTTTTCCCCTCTGTCTGTAAAGCGTCTTGAGATGGCATTGCCGTGATTTGACGCTATATAAATAAAGTTGAATTGAATTGAATTGAACATACGTGTGAAAATTTTAATTTGTCCCTTCTGAAAATGGAGAACATTTAAAAAGAAAAAAAAAAAGACCGCAGATGCGTTTTTCCGTATGGTTACTTCAGGATTTGGCAGGCTCACTAGACATTTGGGCTTCCTCTGGATTACCTGAACTTTCCAAGAAGCACAAATCCAATAAAATTCTACAGTGCATAAACTTGGCTTTCAAAGATTGAATATAAATAATACAAGTAATAAGTTATTCCAGCAGGTTCAATTGCAAAATGAATTTAAAGGAAGACTGTATTATTTTATAAGGTAATTAATACTGTTTTTAAAAAAAAAAAAAAAGCAACAGTAAAAACTCAGAATAAAAATGAGTGTCTTCGATTGTCTTGTCAGGCGGCAAGTCTGCGGCAACTGGAGGAGGAAAACCATGATGCAGCAGCTCGTCTGGAGGAGGTAGTTTACCGCGGCGATATGCTGCTGGAAAAGATCCAGAATGCTCTGGCCGACATCGCTCAGTCTCAACTACGGACTCGCAATGGTGCTCCCAGTCAACCATCACCATCTGAGTCCTGATCCACAAGAGCTTTGGACACTTTTCACTCATATTTTGAGTCTTTCTTCTTCATCAAAGGTCTCATATCTGTTATACACTGTTTGACTGAGCAAAAAACACTATAAATGATGTAAAGACAAGGAAAATGGAAAGATTTAACATGACTGGATTTGTACCTAATATTTTTCTTGATGCCAAGTTCCGGAAATTAATTCCTCATGTTTATAAAGGGTCTGTTTTTCGTGGTTTATGTGTATTATGTTGTATTATCTATTTTTTAAATCTTTTTATTTGAAAGTATTGTTTCCTGTTTTGTTCATTCTGATTTAAAAAGTGACATTGCTCAGCACTCTATGAATCTCCATGACTATTTTTTGTGA
>NC_136632.1:18439367-18541867 GCF_933228915.1 Telmatherina bonti | reverse complement strand
CCCTCACAGTGATGTAATACAACTCCCAGCTGTAGGTAGTACAGTATATTCTTTTATAGCTGCAAGTCCTTGCTAGCCAGCTGAACCTGCGTCCTTCGGGGAAAATACATGTATTTTTATTGGTTGTCCCATCTGCCATTCTAATTAATTACTGCATTTGATTGGCCATATAAAAACACGCTTCCTTCTAGTCATCGGCTGATTGGCTGCTGCTACTGTCTTTCAGATCTACGTCATTGCGTTGCCAGAACGTCTGATGATACCGCTAGTCTCAGGAAGCAGTGACTCTTATTTTATATTTTGTAAGGATAAAGACTGTGGAAGTGCATTGTTTAGGGAGAAGATATTCAGATGAAGACGACTGTATACGGTCTTTTTTATTTAAGGTTCGGTTGTTGTCGGCGTCAGCGGACTTTTGTAATGATTTGGCGTTGATATCGGCGATGTTTACTGTTCACCCTGATAGGTTCTTCTGACGGCCAATAACTGGTGCCTCCAGCCTTGAACTGCCTAAATATTAGGCAGAAACGTGATTACACCTTTTATATTTTTCTTCTGTGTAGTGGGCCGGCGGCACGCCAATATTTGACTCTGGAGCAGGACACGGAGGTAGGTTAAATAACCCTTACTACAAACCCGCTTATTTATTGTGCTGTTTGAACTGTATTTATTGTTGTTAATACAACCTTCCAGACACAAAAAGCAAAGTGAATAGCGTTTAGCTGGTCTTTGCGACATTGCTTCAAACCGAGGGATTTTTTCATCTTAAAAAGCACAAATTTGCTCTAAATTTAATCGTGTCTCAGTGGTAAATATTATCGGACCACGCGTGGAAGAAAGCAGCGGTTTTGACAGGATGGTGTCAGATTAGGTGAGATGTGTTTTAATTCTTCCATCACTGCTGGACAATAAAAGGAGTGCAGATAAACAAACAGGCTGATAATCACAGCAGCTGTGTTACACATGTATGTGGTCTTCTGTTTTTTGTTTTTTAAAATTTAATTTTATGAAGTTATTTATTGCCTGTTTATTGTGATTGATTTTAGGCTTGTGTTTATTTTTTGGTATTTTTGTATAGTTTGTATTTTAGTAATGTAACATTGTATTTCTCTTACTTGTGCAGCACTTTGGAAACCGTCTACGTTTATAAAATGTGCTATTTAAATAAAGTGGATTTAAAATAAGAGTAAAAAAAGAGAAGCATTTGACGTAAAAAAAAAAAAAAATTACTCCTCACAAATGAAAAAATGTGACCACTACCTGCCTTTTTTTGTTTTTGTGGTCAGATTTTTTTACTTTATTGTAGAAATATTTTGGAATAATTTCTAGTAATCTCCCAAACAACTTTTAAAAATAATATATGTGTATTTGATCTCATCCTATATATTTTTTTTCAGTGTTTAGGCCTGAATTTTTTGTGCTGGATTATGTATGTAAGCACACGTGTTCTCTCACTGGCATCATGACTGAGTCTTTATTCACAAGGGAAAGGACTTCCTGTACAGTCCTGTCAGGGTGGAGTGGGACTGTCTGGAGCTCACTAACTGGAGAAGTTGACAACAAACTGAGAAATCAACTTTTTTGGGGGGTGGGGGAAGGGAAAAAGTAACTCTTAATGTCCTGCTTTTCCTTTAATCAACCAAGTTGATTCTATTCCTTTATATAGAATTAGTCCAAGTCTCAACCTGCTGATTATCTACCAGGTCGGCCAGGGAATTTTATGTGCTGGCGAGGTCATGTGTCCAACAAATGCTTGTAAACGGAGAAATGCTTCATTATCGGTGTTAAAAACATAAGTTTGTCTTGTGAAAATAGAATTGATTGCTACTAGACTGTTAAAAACACAGTAGTTGCAACCAGATGCTTCTGGAGCCTTCTGTTTTGATGGGCTGTTTTAAGGCTGCATGCTTGAGTTTCTAAATAGCCTGCTTGCTTTTATAATGCCTTCCTTGTAAGTGCCTGAGTGGCGCTGCCTTGTTTGTTTAGCTATGGGGTGGATCTGGTTAACTTCAAGCCAGACTGAATCCCTCCAGGCGTAGTTAAAAGGTCTAGCTGGCTCTGTAGTGTGATGCAACTATTCTAAATGATGGTTAATTTTCCACTTTCGTGGGACAACTAGCACAATGACAGACATACATACACATACATCATGCAACAGTAGAAAAAACATGTTTGTCTGCTTCTTCTCTGCACGTTGAAAATAAAATTATATTGTTCCCTTTGAAAAAAAAATTAACTCAACAGATTTTTTTTTTTTCATTTTGTGTGTGTGTTCAAAGTTGTAAAATATGCATGCAGTTAGTCAGTAATTTTCTTAGTTAAGGGTCATGGGGAAGCTGAAGCCTATCCTTGCAGCCACTGGGCGAGAGGCAGGTACACACCGGACAGATCAATATGTGTGCAATTAGTTAAAAAGAAGGGAAAACAAGCCAAATTATATTTAAAAAGCTTCATGATCAGACTGAATATATGGAATAAATTTGGCCTAAATTCAGGATGCTAGTCTGCATTAGTTAATGCTCCTCATATTAAGGCCAAATTAATGACACTGGTATTTATCTACATGCAATTTTGCGCCGGCAAAATGACTTTTTTAAAAATTAATTTAGTAATAATACTATGAAACAGACTTCAAATAAAAAACGGATGAAAACAAGAAATTATACTCTGCTTTTTTTCTTTAAGTTCCCTTAACCAGTAAGGCATCACAAGATAAATAAGGTTATTGCATCTTTTTGTCAGGCAAAGTCTAGTTGAAGTAAATTCATGCAAAAAAGTTTTTATTCTTTTAACATTTGAAAAGTACAAATTAGGCAAGAACCACATCAGACAAACAGTTTATTACATACTCATTTCTTATTTCACAAAAACTCCATGTTATCAGTCTGTTACATCATTGTTGAGAAATGTTTACATACTATACAGTGTTGCTTAAATCCATTGAGTTTTGCCACTGGCGTTTACACAACATTCTTAAGGTCCAGCCAATATTTTTTAGTCTGGTTGAGGTATGGATGTGCTGCTGTATTTTAGATCATTTTCCTGTTGTAGTTTCACTGTTCTTGTCTCAGTTACAGTAAAGCTTTAGCTGTCAGACAGATGGTCTCACATTTGATGTTGGAATATAGAGAGTCCATGGTCAGTTCAGCAAAAGCAAAGTGTCCTGCGGCTGCAAAACAAAGCCAGATCATCAGCCCTGCACCACCATGTTTGACACTTGGTATGCGGTCTTTGCGCTGATATGCTAAACATGGTGCTGTACATTATGACCAAACATCTCCACTTAAGTCTAGTAGGTTTGAAGGTCATATTTCCTGATCGTCTTTGGGACTCAGATGACACCTTGCAAACCTAAGCTGTGATGCCATGCTGTTTTTACAGAGGAGAGGCTTTCTCCTGGAGTCCTGCTATCTAAAACACACTTATTCAGTCTACTTGTAGCTGTACTGCTTTGGACTTAAACATTTAATATGCTAGCGAAGGTCTGTATAGTCTGAGACTCAGCTTGTGGAGTTTTAGTAATTTGTCTGTGAGCTAAACGTTCAGACCTTGCTGGGTTGTTTGCAGCTGGGAGGATTGGCACCTGCCTTAAATGTTTTCCATTTGTGAATAACATATCTCACAGTAAAATAGTTTGGAAGAGAAGTAATTACATCTTTTCCAAAGATCAGTGCTAATGTCTTCGCTCCTTGGCTTTCTGTTATCACATACCTGAATACTCCAAGACTGCTATCTGACTGCCTTTGTCAGCTAATCATACAAACATATGATAGAAGGAGCTGATTAACAAGATCTGAATCATAATAGCTCTTAGGAGTCTGTTATATTGTGCTATTTAGTTAATTCAAGTAAAACATCAGGGTTGGGTCAGTCTGCAGCAGGAAAAACACTCTGTGGAACCAGTTAATCAGAAAATTCTGTTTGTTTTAGATTGTAATCTGTTTGAGGTGGACGGAGTATTCAGAAGCACTAATTAAACAAAAATACCAAAACAGTTTGCAAATAGTACTTTGTCTCAGAAGATAAGTGATGAGAATTTTCCTGTGACTCCGGTTTTTTATTATGCCTATCATAATGTAGATCTCATGAAGAAATGCTGTAGTTGGTAAGTTGGAGCTCAAATATTAAATGTCAGAAACCAACTGAACATAAAGACATTTCTTTTCTAAATTATTGATTTAAAAATCAGCTGTTTGATTTGATCAGACTTTTTTTTTTTAAGTGTCATAAAAAAAATCTCTGAAAATTCAATCTGAATCCAAATAAATAGGTTTTGTTTTACTTTTATATTAAATGTAATATTTTACAGAGCTTTATGAAATATCTCAAGGCACCTTTAAGCCTTTTTGATCACTGTAATAAAGAATCTCCCTTAAAAGAATTTAATAACAATTAATTTAATACTCTGCCTGGCCAAAAAAAAAAAAAAAAAGCTCTCACCATCTCGATTTAACTAAGCAAATAGGTTCAAGCAGCCTATTGGATAATCTGTGCATTTGAGGTTATTGTTCAGCTGACGAGTTATTTAGCCACAACTAAGAGTAACTTCTGATATCTTAAACAACCATGTGGAATGATGGTTATGGTGAAGATGTCGGTATGTTTAAGAAGGGTCAAATAATTGCCATCAAGCAGAGAAACCATCTAAGGAGATGGAAAAACCTATGAAAATGGGGTCAAGAACTGTTTAACACAGTATTAAGGACTGGAAGGATGGTGGGGAACCATCGTCTTTGGGGAAGAAATGTGGCTGGAAAATTATCCTGAATGATCGCGATCATTTAAAACGTTTTAAATCAAACTGAAGGAAAACAACAGTAGAACTCGGGGCTATGTTTAATAGTGAATGTAAGAACTTTTACACACACATACACACACACACACACTGTATGTGAAGGGAATGGAGCTAGGCCTGTCACGGTAACCAATTTTGCAATGAGATTAATTGTCTTAGAAATTATTGCCATAAACGATAATATTGCGCCAAGCGATATTGTAGTCATTTTGAGACCATTTTCAACTAAAATAACAATAATGCCATAATAATGTAAACATGCCCTTTCAAAGATCAACATACTTAAATTTCTAATGTACATTTAGTTTGACTTGCAGACTAGACACATGCCTTCCCCAGTCTGCTAAGACAGATCAGGATTTCTCCTGCGGTTTTAGCTATGTGGTTATCTGGAACATTTAGTCTCTAAACACTATGTAACACAGTTACAGCTCACGTTTTACATACTCATGTCAAGGACATGTTTGGACTTGACCAGAGGTGTAAAGGTAGAATTGGATGTCTTTGATTGCCTTCAGTATGTCATTTTTCATGTCATCGTAAAGTTGTGGAAATGCCGTTTGTAACATGTATACCAGGCAGGTAATACTGGCTGTGACTAAAATGTTTGCAACATTTTTCAAAATGTTGCCTTTTTAACAATATTAAAGGGCTGCATCGCTTTACCAACCATGCTCTCTGGGTGCACACCATGTTGCACTGTCCTGTTTTGTTTAATTTGTTGGTTAAACACCCCAGTGGTTGTGGACTTTTGGGAAAATGAAGTGAGCCTGTTTGTTCAGGTCTTTTTTCCCAGCTGAGAAAACTGCCATTGATGGTTGTGTTTTAAGTGTAAATGGAAACTTTTTCTAATGCTGTGTTGATTTAATGTTGTCTTAAAACAAATGTGACACTTGAGAGAGAAAAGAAAGAAAATTGAAAATTATTGTGTCTGGCAAACTTATTGCGCAAATTTTTTCTTATTGTGCGATTAATTGACGTATTGCTTATTACGACAGGCCTAAATGGAGCCATAAGGAAAAATCACTTACGAGTGAGGCTGTAGGGTTCAGTTTGCTGGGGAGCATGAAGACTGGACTCTCAGAGCAATGGAAGAATGTAATGTGGTGTGATAAATTCAGATGTACCTTGTTACGCAGTGAAAGAGTGGCTCATGGAGCTCGAGACATCCTTTTCACTGATGGATTGGCCACCACAGAGTCCAGACCTGGACACCATTGTGAATTTTTGGGATGTACTCAAGAGGCTTTGCACAATGGTTGGACTCTCCCATCATCAATACAAGATCTTGGTGAAAAATTGATCCAAGACTGGATGGAAATAAATCTTGTGACATTGCAGTAGTGCCACAGTGAATGTGTACCATGGCAAAATTAAAGGTGGTCCAGCAAAATATTATTGTGTGGGACCTCTGTGTTTTGATAGCAACTTTTTTTTTTTTTGTCCAGGAAGTGTATGGGTTTTTTTTTTTTTTTTTAAATTTTTTTTTAAAAACTTGTTATTATGCATGCATACCTTCATATGGACTTCGACCTCTTGCAATAGGTCATGTTGCACATGAAAAGAAAAAAACAAGTGGACAAAACACAAAGACAATTGCATCACTCTAAGTGACACTAAACAGATTCAAAAGAGATGATAAAACCTCTGTTCCAGTCAGTGTAAGTTAGTCACATAAGTTTATTCCTAAAAACTTCTGTTGTACACTACGGTTGTACATCTGACTTTTTTTTCCAGTTTTAAGTTCTGCATCATATTATTTATCCATTGATTGAGTGACAGAGGTGTTGCAACACAGGTGTTGCGTGCATGCTCAGGATGGGGGATTTGATTGAAGTCGTGACTCGATGCAATCAGTTGGTTTCTATTATAGAATATGTATGAATTGGCTCGAAAAGATGTGGATGTTGATTCGTGTATGTAAAGTGCCCTGTGACAACATTGTTGTGAAGTGGCGCTATACAAATAAAGTTGAATTGAATTGAATTGCATCTTTCCATTTGAATAGAATTAATCTTCTGGCCGGCAGAAAAACAAAGGATACAGCTTTCTGTAACTGAGTGGGACAGCGAATGATCATTTGAGCAGGCACGACACAAAACAATGTCATGGCAGAATGGTACAGAGTTAGAAATTACATCAAAAACAAATGACAAGGAAGGAACGAGTTCAGGACGGAGCCAAAACATGCCTGAAACCATAGATGGTTGCATTTTCTTTTGTCAATCACAAATAGTTCAGTTTGAAATAACCAAGCCAGTTTGACTTCAGGAAAGTTATAGCGATGTAGCACTCTGGACTGTATCAGTGCGTGTCTTGCACAAATGGAAGATGAGTGTAAATTCAAGAGGGCTTTTGTGGTGACAGTTTTCCTCTTTTTTTTTTTTTCTTTTTTTTTTTTTTCGTATCCAGACAGTGTATACTCAGTAGATTTATTGTAAAGTTTATGTTCTTCTTCTTTTTTTTTTTATTTTTTTATTTTTTTTTTTATATCTAAAGTGAAAAATATCAGTTTCTGTCTCTCGAAACTGTCAGTTTTTCTCGGCAAATTTCACCTTAAGTCCCAGTTTTAAGGTCTCGTATTTTGTATAGTTCTCAAATTTATCTTCAACAATAAAATCTAAACTTCAAACTCAAAATTTTTGGTCATTAACGTAACTTCTGGAGCATTTTTCATTATTATTATCCAAAGTGAGACTTTCAGTCACACCCCAACCTGCTTCATGTTGCCATAATTCTCGCAAAGCATTTTTAAGTGTTTCAGCTGAGCCTAATCAATCCGTACAGTTTTTTTTTTTTTAAATTTTTTTTTTTTTTATTAAATGTATTTTCACTTTGCAACTTTAAAATATCAAATCTTAAAATGTGTTTGCCATTTCACAAGTCCTCCGATCCATCAGTCTCCTCCTTTGTTCTCATATTTTATAATTTCTGGTTATAGACAGCATCATCTTTTGAACGTGGCAACAGCTGAATCAATTGTAAGAGATGTGTTTCTTTTTGCTAAAACTTTTATCAGAATTTTTTTACTGAACAATGTTTTTTAAGGTGCTGAGAACCTTCTGTGAGCTGGTTTCACAGAAAAAATACATTACAGCAGGGACCTATTATGTATTGGCATTATTGTTGTAAAAAAAAACCAAAAAAAACCCGCATACTTGTTATGTTCAGCATTATGATCCCATGTGGCATTTTCCTTAATGCTCATTTCCTTTTTTCAGTTCAAGAGCCCAAACTTAACCAGTTACTTGTCTCAGTTTTGCTGGAATCCCTGTTCTTCTCCAACCAAAGCAGCTTGCGACAATGATTCAGTGATTTTTTTTTTTTCTTTCTCAGAAGTCAGGAAACGTTTTGTTGTTGTGGGATTGTTGGGGCCGACACGGGAAAGGGGCCAGTGAATAGACGAAACATGGCTCCTATCTCTGGGCTGCAGGGCTGTTTGATTTCTTTGTGAGTTAATCGAGCCCATTCATTCCTTTCTGATGGCATACTGCCAAAATATTTTCATGATATGCACATCCACCCTGCTTCTTTTTCCTTCTGTTATATAATGTATAATCTTATCTCAACAATATTCTGTTAATGAAAAAGGAGGAAAATGAAACTTCCTCCTTTAATGCTTTTGTTTTTATCTTGTGGTTTTTATGTCATGATTTGCTTTAAGTCAGATAACATTTTACTGCTTGTGGCCTGCTTTTCACTTGCGTGCATTTATCTTAGATTTTAACCCACATAAGGGCTATACATTAAGTTCACCACATCAGTATGTGGTCGTTTGAGAAAAACAACCTCCCAGGTGTACAATATTCAAGCTTTTTTTTTTTTCAGAACTAATGGTTAAAGTGCAGCCGTGACTTTATTCATTGTGTTTGCAATGAATACTGTGCTTTTATTCCCACCACAACCATCCACTAGTGTCCACTTTACTAACAGGTACATTTCCAAAATCTGGTTGTTTATCCTCTTTGTTTAGCATCAGCAGTTTAATGCAAAACTACAAGAATATAAAGAAGTGCATGCTGAGAAATGTGTGGAGATTCCAACGATTAGTTCCTGGAATAAAACCTTGCAGACCATGACCCATCCAGCATGTGATTTCTGGTCCTGGACTCACAAGAATATTTTTGTAGTGAGCTTCTAACTCTTTGTAATTATTCTGATTTTCCGTTTTTTATTCAGAGTGCTTTGAATTAAAATGTAAAGGGCAAATTCCTCACATGTGACATTAGTTTGGATGTTAGGTGTTGAGGCTGTTCAGTCAGTGTTGGTGGTTCATGTTTGTTCTGGGAAGTTTACTACAAAGTTCTCCAGCTGGGACACGACAGCATTATACGATACAATATGGCATGGTATGATATATTTGGAAGAAAGTTATGCTGGACATAAAATTACACAAAATGTTACTATGTTACTTTTTTTTTTCTTATTTGTAACAGCTTGGAATCCCATGTTTGACACACTGATCCTCAGTGTGATTGTAGGGGTGAGAATCTGTAGAATCTGTATGATATGTTTATCGATGTCTTTTCTTTTTCTGAAAGGTTTTCCTTTTAAATAAAAATGTAGAAATCCTAAATGGATTTACTTTAGTTGTTTTTTATTAACAATGCATGAGACATTGCATTTCCCAGTTTGTTCCTCAACAAGACAAGTTTTTGTGGCAGCATACTGTAAATGTGGCCATACAAAATGTAGAAAGCACCTTTAGAAGGAATGTGGGCTGATATGAACAATCTGATGTTCTTCATTTTGTGATGTCTCGCAGGATAGTATGGCCATGACGGGAGGGACGGCAGCTACCCTTCCCATGAGCAACCACACCCGAGAGAGGGTGACTGTGGCCAAGCTGACGCTGGAGAACTTCTACAGCACTCTCCTCACGCAGCATGAGGAGCGGGAGATGAGGTAAAACTACCTGAGTCTGTAAACACAAAGATCTGACGGTGAAGCATATGTAGCTCATTTATGGGAATCTTCCAGGCCGCATTGTGTCTGCTCACCATAAACCTCCAGAAACTAGGCAGACTTTATCTTTGTGTAAAAACGTAGCTAGTGTGTTTAAAGGATCATGTATCACTCCATCTACTGGTGATAACAATGCAAATTGTTCGTCTGAGTTGTGCACAAAAACCCCATGATCCATCACCTCTGTTCTAATGTTACCTGAGAGCTGATCTGCGGTCCAGGTAACACGCTTCGCTGCCTCCTGGAGAAGTCACCTGTGTCACTGTTTACACTGCTTGTTTAAACTACTCTATCAGGTTAGACAACAAAGGCTATTATGTGCCTAGAAGTTAGTTTTTCTTGATAACCTAATTTGTGAGCTGCAATATTCTCTTGTGTCCGAACTTATGCAAGATAAATTTGGAGCGGTGTGGTGCGATTCATATTAGAAGGGTTGATGCATGATTTTGTTCTTATAGTATTGTTGTATTTTCATTGTATTTATCTGTATTTTTTTTAAAGTTATATTCGAATGTGTTGTATTGTTTTATTATTATGCTTAAAAAAAAGATTTTGAGCCCCAGTCTTCACCATAGTAACCTTCACTATGGACCTGACACCTTCGAGACCCAATCAGCTTTCTTTGGTAGTTTTTTGGAAAGAAACTACACATTATAAATGTTTCTATGATGTTTTTGCAGGCTTTACTCTGTTTTTTTTTTTTTTGTCATGTATATCCAGGCAGAAGAAACTTGAAAAAGCCATGGAAGACGAGGGTTTACCTGACGATGAGGTACAGAACATTTCATTTCCATGCACAGATGTCAAAGTGTTGCAGAGAAATGTGTTTCTGCATCCATCTCTTAATATTCTGCTTCATCTGACAACCCTCTGCAAATTGCAGAAAGTCATGCGGCGCTCGCAGCATGCCCGTAAAGAGACAGAGTTTCTCCGACTGAAGAGAACGAGACTCGGCTTGGATGATTTTGAATCACTTAAGGTTATTGGACGAGGTGCTTTTGGGGAGGTATGTTTTGTGTGTGTGTTTATTTTATTTCCTGTTTATCATACATTTAAATGAGTATATTTATAGTTTTATGAAAAACTACTTGCTTTTTTTTAAAAATAAAAATAATCTGGTCCTGCTGATTGGGTTTTTATATGACGACATGCAGAGGAGTCAGTTAAGTCATGACTTTTGTCTGTCGTTCCTTCAGGTCCGTTTAGTGCAGAAAAAAGACACAGGGCACATTTATGCCATGAAGATTTTGAGAAAAGCAGACATGCTGGAAAAGGAGCAGGTAAAGCATTTGTCTGTTCTGGTGGATCTGGTCATGGATGCTTAATCACCCTGCTGTATTTGTGATCCGAGCATCCTCCTCTGCCTGCAGGTGGCTCATATCCGGGCAGAGAGGGACATTCTGGTGGAGGCGGACAGCGCTTGGGTGGTCAAGATGTTCTACAGCTTCCAGGACAAGAGGAACCTCTACCTCATAATGGAGTTTCTGCCTGGAGGTCTGGACTGAAACAGTAGCACTAATAAAATATTCTCTACTGTTGCATACAGTCAGTGATACTGAGATGTTTGATAATCTGATTATATTGAAAGAAAATCTGAATGTTTTGACCTTGATTTTTGTTGCTAGGTGACATGATGACTCTGCTGATGAAGAAGGACACTCTGTCTGAAGAAGCCACACAGTTTTACATCGCAGAGACAGTCCTGGCGATCGACTCCATCCACCAGCTGGGCTTCATCCATAGAGACATCAAACCAGATAACTTGCTGCTGGATTCCAGGGTGAGGACACAAACACATGGCTCTCCACATCAGAGAAATAAAAACAAAAATAAATGCTTGTTCTTGTGGAAACTTTATTCTTTTTTTATTTGCAGGGACATGTGAAATTGTCAGATTTTGGTCTATGTACAGGCCTGAAGAAGGCTCATCGCACTGAATTTTATAGGAACCTGACGCACAACCCACCCAGTGATTTCTGTAAGCCACAATCCCAATTCAAGCTGTAATGTTAGTGGATTACAATAAATATGCGTAAGAAGAATCAGAAGCTTCCACCTGAGTATATTTATAGGTGCTGAACTACAGATTTTCATTTCAGGGGGACAGAAACCCTTCAACTAATCTTTACTCTCCTTCATCTTTTCAGCTTTTCAAAACATGAACTCAAAGAGGAAAGCAGAAACTTGGAAGAAAAACAGGAGACAGCTGGTACGGTTCATTTCACTCTGAGAGAAGCAAATAATCAAAATCCAAATCATTTATTGTCAGTGAGCCGCCGTCCCTGCACAACGTCATTCTTCCAGAACAATCTGTCCAAACAGGACCAGGCAAACTGAGGCAGCTGCCTTTTTTAAGTAAAGGAGCATCGAATAGGGAGCTATCATTTTAGAAAAGGAATTATGTCTGAAACTTGGTAATTGTTGAAATAAATATGGCAAAATGGCTTCCTGGTTCCAGCAAAAAGAAAAAAAAATGAACACAACCGCTTCAGGATTTTAGTTGTCATGTTTAAATGGGCTGTCAACGAGAATGGAGCAAGTTTGACTGGTCCGTCTTCGTCATGCATAATTACAAATAATCTTTGTTGAGACCTCACTTTTCTGCATTCCACTCAACTTTCAGGCCTACTCCACTGTGGGGACACCTGACTACATCGCTCCAGAGGTTTTCATGCAGACGGGATACAACAAACTGTGCGACTGGTGGTCTTTGGGTGTCATCATGTATGAAATGCTCATTGGTAAGAACGTACTATGGCTTTATGGTTTGCACTTTTCTTTCCAAAACATATCCAGTTTAAGATAAAATGCTGGCTTGCTTTTTGCAGGTTATCCCCCCTTTTGTTCAGAGACGCCGCAGGAGACGTACAGGAAGGTTATGAACTGGAAGGAAACGCTCGTCTTCCCACCTGAGGTTCCCATCTCAGAGAGGGCCAAAGACCTGATATTAAGGTTCGACACTGCTCTGTTTTACCTAATTAGAGTTGGATGGGATGTATGGATTTTGTGATGTGTGTTTTCAGCAATCTGTTTGCAGGATTTTACATACATGATGGTCATTATAGTCAGACATGACAAGTAAAGAGCTTAACAGAACCTTTTTGATTCGTCCCACTCCCATTAGAAAGCAGAGCGTCCTCTGAGTGGCTCCAGTGAATCCACCACTGGATTCCAGGTTTCATAAAACATTTCAGTTTTGTCATGAAAGAAGAAAGTTGGTCTTTAAAGCCGTATTACTCTAGTATATTATGCATTACATCCATTTGGCTTGGTGTCATGCTCTAAAAACAGGGGCTGTTATGCACTGGGGTTGACACACGTTGAAGTACAAATATCAGATTGTCTTTCACACTTATTACTGGTAGATTTGAGTCTTTTCTATCAAAAATGAAATGAAATCAATTAGAAAAGTTAGGTATTATCTTTCCAGTCTTAAATCAAGTTCAGATTCTGAACCTCTTATCTTTTTATCTGAGAATATTTTCTGTCATAATTATCTCAATCAGACAGTTTTTATTGTGAACTTCCTGTCTTTCAGATATTGCACGGATGCAGAGAATCGAATCGGCGCTGTCAGCGTAGAAGAGATCAAGAGTCATTCCTTCTTTGAGTCAGTGGACTGGGAGCACATCAGGTTCAAAAGCTACTTGTGATAAAAAGAGATTAATGCAAAAAGTGTGGGGGGAAAAAAACCCAACAAAACTTACTTCTTTCAACAGGGAGAGGCCAGCAGCCATTTCTATTGAAATTAAAAGCATCGACGACACGTCAAACTTTGACGATTTCCCCGAATCGGACATTCTCCAGCCAGGTTTGTTCAAAGAAAATTCATTATTAAGCTGGAAACTGCATTTCCAGACCCAGTCTCAAGGTTTTAGTGACATCTAGTGGTAATGTTGCAGAGAATTAGACTCAACTTATGTCATACCAGTTTACCGAAACCAGGAATAAAAAGAATAATCAAAGTAACAAATATTTTTCACCTTTTGTCTTTGCAAACAGCCAACGCAACAGAGCCTGACTTCAAGTCAAAGGACTGGGTATTCCTCAACTACACGTACAAACGCTTCGAGGGTCTGACTCAGCGAGGCACCATCCCCACATACATGAAGGCAGGAAAGGCCTGACATGCCAAATAGGGAAGCAACGCTGTGGAGAAAAATACAGACGTTTACGGACACAGGGTCGGGCCTCCGAGCCCCCGCTGGTGCTGAAGGCTGCGCTGTCAGCCTCTCAGTTTAAATTTAACCCTCATCACACGTTATTTAGGTCTGCTCAGCCACCACAAGAACGCCAAGAGCTCAGAAATTAAGGAGCATTACCGCATTACCTCAGTTGTTGGAATCATATGTGCTGTCTTTAGCCATCGCTCTCAGGCCAGCTCACTAACTAGAACACTACAAATCAGGATATTTGCATGTTCAGCAGCATTTAGCTTCTGAAGGTGATTTTTGTTTTGTTTGTTTCTATTTTACTGCGGAAGCGCGACATGGGTATGAGGCTTGAAAGCGAATCACTGCTTTAACATCCTGTACTTGTGGTTAAATTAGCTGAGATGCAAACTGAAGCTATTGTTGGAAGCTAACTTCATACACTGGGGTCAGAGTCTGGATGACTGATAAGAACAAAAAACGTCTCTGCTGTTGTAGTACGTAAGCTTTTACTTATGTAAGAAAACTTCCAGCATGATTTTAAGTGTGTTTTGTGACTTTATACTTTGTATTTAAGAGCAAGTTTAAAAACTGAACTTCTCTTTAGTGGCAGAAATATTATCACAATGTTATTATTTGAGATTATTTGTTGTATTTACAAGTAGGAAAAACTCAAAGTAAGCTCTGCATGGGGACAATTAAAAGTTAAAACTAAATATCAGGAACATTTGGAACTTTTAGGCAAATGCATTAATTAACGTTCACTTTAGTTGCGATGCATTTCGTATCATTTTCAGAGTCATAGAGATGGAAAGGTTTTTTTTTAAGATAAAGGTTTGTACTTTACAAATCAGTTCTGATTTCCAGCGAGATGTTACGTGCAGCATCTCTACTGTTTTCACTATGTGGGTGAAGAGTTTAAGTTTTCCTTTGATCACTCAACTGTGTGACTTTTGCATTGAGAGACAAGAAATGAAGGAACTTCCAGTGCAAGTTTACAAATTCCTCAGTCAAAGCCAGGTTCACTTAAAAGAAGAATAGTTAGGTTTACAGAACTGTATAATCTGAGTATACCATGGAGTTTTGAGATTAGGGTTATTGACATATTTGTGCTTATGCTAGCTCAGTTCATACAATTATTTTTTTCAGCAATGTAGGTTTTGCTTTCATGAAGCTTTATTAGTTTGAAGGTTGTCGTCTCAGTGATGGAGTTTTACTCTGCATACAGGTGGTGGGTGGTCAAAACTGCATGTCATTCCACGACTCTTTCCTGTTACTTCCTGTCGAGCTTTGTGACCTCTGTCAATACAAAATACCCAAAACGCAGTTCATTTAAAAAAAAAAAAAAAAGTATAAAGAAATGAACTCTTAGTACCTGTAAGACTAAAAACCAACAAGCTAAATGTTAGCATTCTAGCATGAGTGCTTTAAAAATATTAGCTGGATTTTAGCCTTTAGCTTCACCTTGCTGTAGTTATTTTTTCCACACTAGCTGAAATAAGCTTTTCACCTAATTACTTTTGCACGTTTTTGACCTGGAGAACGTAAGAGTGCAAAATTAGTAACAACATAAATCAATACAAATTAGCAAAAACTCAAATCATGCTGGAATTGTTCTTTTAAACCTTGTGGCGGTGATTCGCGGTCTTCATTTGAAAATCTTCATGTGAACTGTGGGTTTTGTCGCAGAGAAACATGTCGCCAGGACGCTTCTAAATGAAATCAACCCCTTGTGAGACAACCTTATTGGGGGTATTGTTGCCCATTCGCATTGCCAAACAAACTCTTGTCTGCCCCTTCAGTAAGGTGTTGCTATATTAATCAGATTTTCGCTTTTTATTAAATGAACAAAACATGCAAAGTGCCTTTTTAAGTCGCTGATAAATATTCAACCTGATCTTTAGCTGAGTTTAATAATAAGGCATTATCTGATATTAGATAAATAAGGCTGAGTTATTGGAGATGAATGAAGAAGGCAAGATAAGTGACGGTCATGATTGAAAGAAAATTTAAACCCAGATGTATCAGTCATATGTGTCTGCAGAGTCGTAAAGCTTATGAGAAGTGATAAAGATTATGGAACAAAGGCAGTATAGATAAGAGAAAACAGAAGGCTCATAAAAACAAACCGTCACTAAAAAAATATAATGAACAATGTGTCTTTGTTCAGAGAAATGATGCCTGAGAAAAGACTTGAATAGATGGATCTCTTTATTTCCTTAATGTTTTTAGTTAAGTTTTAGCTAAAGTATCCTGTCCGGATGTGGTGTATCGCTTTCTCACACACAAAACAAACAAAAAGCTTCATGTCCTTGTGAAAAGTCAAACCATGTTGGAGTTGTGACTCTGCACAGTGCTGCAAAGAGTTACCAAAGAACTCTAATCATCGTTCTCTAAAGGCAGATTTAGATGCAGCTGTCGCTTACTGCACTTAACATTAAACTACCTGTTGTGGAAAAAAAATATACAAAAGAGTTAAACTCGGTTATGGAATAATTTGCCATTTCTCTTTCTATATATGTGCAAATATGAGCAAGTAGGGAGGTTTTTTTCTCAGTTGGGTTGTGAATGCTTAGTTTTACATGTACATACAGGAACAGGAGCCGAGTTAAGCATCACAGGAGTCCCTCGTCTGACTGCTTGTGGTGCTGAAGAACTGTCGGAGGTTGATCAATCAGAGTGATTGTAAATCCCTGTGTCAGATCTTTTTTGTTTTATCTGTCTGATCTTAAGGTATTTGTTAACCTCTTGGAGATTTACACACAAAACAAACTGGTTAACTAACAGGATTTTAAGGGCAGTAACTTGTATATTTTTTGTATTACTCCATGTGTTTCATGTTTTTTAAACATGTTCATTGGCTTTCTTATGTTCACCGTATTTAGATCTGATTTGACAAATTAAAACTGACACATGTACTTTTATTCTGCATCAGAGGCCGAGATTTATGCTCCAGTAGGATGGAGTTCTTCATTTCCCAGGATGCAACCACATATATGGCTTCCATTATGGTGAATGCACACGTCTTCCAAACTCCACACGGCCTGTTCGTAAACATTTCTTTTAAAACAAAAACGTTTGCAGTAAATGCAAGCTGGGTGACATCACTGTGACAGTGTTACCATAAGGGTCTCCAGTGCAGCATCAGACATTATTTGGTCCTGCTTAGGATAAGGTTTTGTGTGTAAAATTGATAAATAACCCCTTTAATCTCTGTAAGAAAAATGCCTTGAACCTACTCCACTTAAGCTGCATAATATCAGCTTAAGTGGAGTTAAGCACATTTAAGTTAAAATGTGCGTGTTATCTGAGGCTCAGTGGCTCTACTGTAGAACAGTAGCGGCTCAGATGCATGATGGGGGATGAAGTTGATGGCCGTGGATCTATCTGTAGATCCGCAGTTGTCTCATCACTGGAACAAAGTGACACAACTCAGAAACTTTCGTTCAGAGCCTACCATAGATGCTCATGAACATCTGAGTCTGAAACTACAAGTGAGGAATATGTTTCCATGAAGTAGATCCGCTTATGTGTTGTGAGGTGATGTGTCACATCATTCAGTGTCAAATGTTCTGTTTGGTTACAGGGAATTACTGAAATTTTATGTTTTATTGCGCTAAAAATGGAGGGTGGATATCATATTTGGGATCCATTTCTTTCTTTCTTTATACACATATATATGTACAAAATGACTTGAAATCATTACTGTGTCACTTTATCTAAAGAGATTTAAATTATTGTGACTTATTTTCCGCAAACTAGGAAAGAATTCAGGAAATCTTTAACTTTTCTCATGTTTTCAGTCGAGACAATTCATTTCTGATGGACCAAACCAGCTCACGGACGCAGCCTGCGTGTTACGCAGATCACTGTCATGTAATGTTTCAAGGTGACTGAAATGTTACAGTTTAAATAAGAGAGCAGGGAAAAGTGTATATATCCTATTTAAATGATCTATTCTAATTTGGAAATGCCCCGTAGTTCCACTTTGAGTGGAAATTCAGTCTCTCTGTGAACTGCCCTCCACAGGTTAGGACTATGTTGTGAGGTATTTTGTGTAGTGACGTGTACATAATGTTGTAGACACTTAAAGGCAACTGTCTTTGGAGTGAAGGAGAAAATGCTCATTAATATATTCATTCATGTTGGTGAGTTTTTTTCTGTTGATAATGCTGAAAAATAAATGAAAAAATATTTAACACCTGTAATCTGAAAGCTCTTTCATGTTGACGGTGAAGGCTGGCAGCATCTCTCCTAAGTGACCTAAAACTGTTTTTTTTTTGTTTTTTTGTTTTTTTTTTCCATAACCCCACTTCCTAAAATGCTATAATACTGTGTCAAAACTCAACATTTATTTATATAGTACATTTAAAACAGCCCCGGCTGACCAAAGTGCTTCACAAAACAGAAAATATAGGTAAAATGGTTACAAGTATGATAAAATAGAAAAATAAAACTTAGGACGATTAAACGATAAAACCTAATAATAAGACAGTAATAAAATAAAATATAAGTGAAAATACAAAATATGAAATGGTACAAAACAGTATATGTAAATGCAAAAAGGATGTGTTGGTGTGTAAATCTCAGAAATGCATATTTTACTATATAAAGGCTGGATTACTGATTGGCACCAATCGCAAACATCTAGGGGAACATTTAACCACTAATGTTAATTGGTAACAGGTATATGACATGACTGGATGTAAATGAAGCATTTCAGAGAGGCACAGATTCACCAATCTGTGAGAAACTCCGTAACAATTTCAGAAAAATGCTCCTCGAAATACAATTACCAATACTTAAGATCCCTCTGTTTATAGAGTGTAATAGGATTAAAAGATTCAGCGAATCAGAAGGAATCTGTGTGGACGGGACAAAGACAGAGGTCAAGATGATGCTTGAGATCTTCAGGCCTTCAGGCGACACAGCATTAACACACACCCTCAGTTGGAGCCAAATAATGCAAATTTTGTTTTGTTGATAAGATAAAAGCAATGTTACCACAAATGAGAGCTTAAAGGATTTTCTGCTCTGGTTCACCATCTTCATTACTCTTTCACAAAACCCAGATAAAGTCTGTTCCGACTTGAGGACACCCAGTATCATTGATTTAGTAAAGACCAACAGTATGTGTGGTGTGTGAGTTAGGACTGGTAAAGTTCCATTAGACAATAACTTGTACCTGACTTCAGGGTTCAGGAGGTACATTATATCCACTCCAGTCCCTCATTGGATTGCTTTCCAGAGATTTGTAGTTTTAGAGTAAGGATAACAAAAAGCAGTAGGGAGGTTAAGGAAATATTTTAGTTTCAGTTTTACTTAAAAATGGTCCATTATTCATTAGAAGCTAAAAGCGGTTCCATTAAAGCAGTTTTCTGTCTAATGTTGGCTGTTTTTCAACAATATTTTATTTTTATTGCATTCACTGTTCCCTGATAATTCTATTGACACACACATACACACACACATTAGACATCATAACATCCTGTATCTTTATCACAGCTGTTTCCTCAATATTTCCCTTGTTTTTGTCTTTTACACATGCTGTTTCTTTTTTGAGGGGACTGTATAAGAAAGATATATACAATATATACACACACAAGATCTCTATATACAGTCTATGGTCAAAACCTTGTTGTACACAGTTTGATACTTTTCTTCTGCCCCCTCCTGGATATCTTTTGCACAACATAAATTCTGACAACGCAGTAATAAACGGTATATCAACATATTATTTTGTTCACTTTTACAATTTTATTAAAGGGTCAAATAAAGAATTTTCTGCCCAGTATCTCTTAGATCAGGCTTAAAGAATTAAAGCGATTAAACGGCTTTATTTGACAAAGGCAGGTAAGCCAAAGCCAGGAACTGATTGGGACTTCTTGAAATTCCTTCTTGCTTTCTGAGGATATAAAAGTAGAGGAAAAGCAACCCTAAGGGAACAGCACGAGACCATTCATAAAATCTGATGAATGTAGCAATATAAATAAATGTAAATGCAAGCATAAAACGTGACCAGTTAACACAACGAACAGCTGACTGGAAACACTGGTCTGGACTCTTTCAGCTATGCTGCGCTGCAGCCACAAGGTGGCGCTCTTGGCAAGCCTTAAAGCATTTTCTGTCCATCAGATCTTGTGAATGGGCGCTCACCTGTCACTACAACAAACCAAGCTGGTAAATAATTACTTAAAGGAATCAACAGAATGATTTTTCTGTCTCTGACAGAGACAACAGCCTACTGTTTAATAAAAGTCCATGTAGCTGGGGTCCATTTAAAACCTGTAATGATCCCTTTTCTCCCGCTTCTGAAACGCTGATTTGACCAAACATACGGTGATTCAGCCTTCTTGTGAAGATGTTTAGTATTGTGTGGGTAGACTCGTACAACGTCACGTAGGTGTTTAATTCACGAAGAGTTGTCCTGACACTTTCCCCCACTTGAACTTCTTCCTACACATCCCTGTTTCTAACCTGTTACATCGGTAAATGACCATGAATTGACTGCCCCTTCTCACCCCGGCAGAAGTCTGACTTAACCGGGTTTCTTTTAATCCCTCACCCGTATGAAGGAAACCGGGTTTCTAGTTTACGTGAGGAAATCAGGTTACGCAGAAAGCCGACAACAAGCAGGTGACACTCGTGCTTGTAAACTCACGTGATGCAGAACCGACAGTGTCACGACCCCGTTGCCATCACAACAGGATAAAAAGGTCATTTCAACATCTGATAGTCTATTTATTTTTTCTGGCTCACTATCACCCTGCAAATACCTGTAAATTATCTTTAAACTTCACATGTTTAAACTGAACTCACTTTATGGGCTTTAAAATAGCTTAATGCAGACTATGACCCTCTCTTTCTGCCAAATATAAAATAATTTTCTTGGGAGTTTAAAGCTGATCTATGATTTTTCGGAATTTAATTAAGCCATCACGCGTGAAATGTGCACTTTTTTTTTTTTTTTTTTTTTTTTTCCCCTCTCAGGAGAGCCAGAGGTGGAGACACAGACGTCAAACACGACACAAGGTCCAAAAATGACTCAAACTGTCTGACAGGGATGAAAAGTTTGAAACTCATTGTTTTCTAAAACATGCACAGTAACCTGCGTAACCAAACCTATTTATAGCTCCAGAAGGTACGTTTTAAACGTGATATAGCAAGACTGATAACAAACGTGTTTTGGATTTAAGAGTTTTCCCCCCCCTTTTGCTTCAAAAGCAGACACTATAATTCATATAAGACGCATTTATTTTTAAAAAAAAAGTTTTTATTAGCTTTGAGATAACTTATCATGAATGTTTTTTTAAATTTGTAATTAACAAATAAGTTGTCTACACAGAGATGCTTCGTCGTTAAAATGAATGAATATATTCAATTTAGCGATACAGAGTTGTTTGGGATATTTTTGTCATTTTGTCATTTTGGTGTTAAAGTGCACAGAGACGCCACACTTTCTCCACACACGCTATAAATGGGTTATCGAGTCAACTGTCGCCACGTGATCATAAAGTTATATAATATATAGGTCAACACGTTTCTCATTGGCACGTGCAGCCTTTCCGTCTTACGTAAAGTCTCGTGCAAAGGTCTCGAATTACACTATGTAGGTGAGCGCCAAAGATCGTCGATGTTTAAAATGACGTTTGACTTTGAAAGTTTTTACTTCTCCTTTATAAGGACATAAGACTTCTCTCAAAAATTCGCTGATATTCGTAAATAGGAGAACTTGAAATGACCAAATATAGTATTTTTAAAAATTTTATTTAACATGCCTTGATATTCTATAGGCTAGGCTAAGGAAGTTATTAAATAGCCTCTACAAGGGCTACCTGATGTGTACACGTTTTGAGATTTTTTTGTGCGAAAAATCCAAAATTACTTTATTTCTTGACCATCATTTACGAGAATTAAATTTTTATGAGTACAACGTTATCCAACTTCAGAAGATTTCTGATGTGAAAAACAGTAATAATAATTTTTTAACAATACATTAGATTTAAATACACAAAAACTTCGGTATTGGTTAATTTCAGGAACCCTCTGTTAATTTCATTCGCATTTTAGCAGTGGGAGTTAAAAATGAACTTTAAATGTTTTTTATTATCCGAGTTGAACTCACTTCTTATGACTCTCCTGTTCCAATCACCCTTTTATCAATTAATGAATGAATTTTTTCACTCGTCCTACACTATACTCACAAAAGGACCACAAAATACACAGAGTGAGACATCTTTCTTGTCACCTTGCTGACTGAAAGACAGTTAGAGGGGCTTGCAGCACAGTCATATCAGTGACGCGCCCGGGGCTCTTATTCAGGTCACCAAAACGAGTTTGAAACCGGGGTAACAATCTTTCCACAGCCCTGTCAAATCTGGATATTTTTATAGCCTATAGAGCGGACATGAGATCATGCAGGTTCCCTGTCTGACCGTCCACTTGTGGCAAAAGGAGAGGACCACACACTTTAACATCTATCTGTAACTGGAAATGGAAATCACGGTATTTTGTTTAGTTCACTAATTTAAAGTGGCCTGCACAATAAAATAAAATGAAATAAAGATTAAGCCCACAACTACAAATGTCATAATCAATCGTCTTCATGTGTGCAGACCGAAGCTATTAGGTTATTTATTTGTGTTTTATTTAATGTCAGAATTGTTATTAAAGCGATAGTGACTCTAAAATAAATGCACAAAGGTTGTAGGATGTAGGAATACAAGCTGTTCCTCAAGTGAAAGCGAGAATGAATGAATCAAAAAGCCGATGAAGGAGGAGACATAAGGTCCCTTCTTTCATATCCTTCTTTCCTAAAGGACGCGGGTGTTCCGTGCTCACTCATCTCTCACGTTTCTGTCGCCACCTCCTATCTCGCACACCACCCTCCGCCTAAAAAAAACGAAAAAAAAAAACATAGCTACTAGGAGGAGGGCGAGGGAAAAAATGAAGTCAATTATACAACAGCTCGGCTCTACGGAGCTCCCTCCTTTCCCCCTCTCCTATGCATTGCTCCTACAGCTGGTGGCTGCGCTGCGGCATATCCACCGGGCAAGCCGGCTCCAGTCTGTAGGCATGTCAGCTGGGAGCTCTGACGGGACCGGAGACAAACTGGCAGGTAGGGGCCTTGGGGATACGATATATGTTTAAAGTCCAGCTACTTTTATAGTCAATTACTGCCTCCTAAATATTTGTAGCCTACTTCTTTGTCACTCAATTTTGAAAGAGTAGGTTGGCTCCATTTTCAGACATTATTTGCCAATTTTTATTCATTTAATTGACACGCTTTAGTCGTTCAAAGTAACTGTAGTGCTAGTATGCTTCATGTTTTAGTAAGTTTTTGTAGTTATTTTGTTGTATTTAAGCCGTAAGTTGACAACATTATCGACAGTTTATACTCATGACAGAAGTGTCTCCACTCAAGCTTTATGTTTAAAGTTGTGACCCAGTTTACTATTTAATTATTAAAAGAAAGGAAGAAAAAAAGGGGGGAAATGCCGGTTGCCTGTGAATTGTTGTCACGCGCGCGACCAACGGCGCCGGTCTGTCAATCCATCACTCCGTGCGACGTGCTCGTGTCCGGTGGATGGGTGGGGGGGGACTCCCAACACTCAAAAAAAAAAAAAAAAACTTCACGCAAACGCGTCACTGTAACTATGACAACGTGTTTCTGCCGATGTTATAATATTACTGTTTTTTCTAACATTAGCCACGACATTACTTAGTTAGGGTACGACTATCTTATTTTTCTAAAGCATTTTTGGTATATTTGACTAACCGTACACAAACCGTCCTCGAGGAGCTTAGTGAGTCACGTGGGAACACGAGTTTCGTCGAGCGTTCAGCTCAAAAGTGGGTCAGTAGATCAGTAGAGCAGCGCTGCCGTCGCTGTGCAGCAGAGGGAGGTAGTCGCTCCCTGCCAAGCCTCCCCAGCCACGTTCAGTTCATGTGATTTTGTCTGAAATAATGAGCTAAGGGAATTACCGGAAAGCACTTTATTACTGAAACCCATCAAAAGTGTTTTTGGAAGACACAGAAAAAGTTTTAAGCACGTAGTCTTCACCGTTTTTGTTAAATAAAGGTTATTCAGCCATATAAAATGTCTTCTAAATCAATAAACCACTAAAATACAACTTTTCTACTGTACAGCGATTAGTTTCAATGGCTTTAACTTTCAGTACCGTGTCTTTTTTTAATTGCAAGCCTTTTAAAAATAGTTTGTTTATCTATTAATTAATTTACTTCCTCTTAATATAAATACATTTAAATGTAATTAAATCTGGTTACTCTGTTATGTCCCAGGAGGAAATTATTATGGAAAAAGTATGCTATTTTGAAACTATTTTATATCTATTTTATGTCATGTAAAAATGAAATATTTCTATCCAGCTAAAGCCAGCAAATAGAAAAGAAGGTCTCATTATTTGGAAAAAAAAAAAATCTGATTTAACTTTATCAAGACTGATTTAGAGTAAAATGTTTGACCTTTAGTTAATTGTAAACTGTATCTAAATATACTATATTTACAGATAAAATCCTTATACTTTTAGTAATCTTTCACTGTAAGTAAACCAATATATATTGTATAAACTCTACTACTACCTAGAGACATATATATCCCTGTCCTTCGTGCTTGGCCTGTTGTTAATACTGTTTAAATAGCATGGTCTTTGTGACAATTTGCACTGTGACAACTTTTTCAGAATATGTTTATCATCAAGGCTTTTGCTCTCTAACATAAGGTATTGTGGTACTTGTACTTATTCATCTGGAAATAACATAGAACATACTGTAACTGTAGGATTTCACGCTTGACTTCTCCACATCCATCCAAAACTCCATCACTAGTGGCTACATCGCTAGGAGCAAGCAGTGAGACAAAGAGGTCTGGAACAATGAGACTGTGTCCCAG
Source organism: Telmatherina bonti (assembly GCF_933228915.1). NCBI lineage: Eukaryota > Metazoa > Chordata > Actinopteri > Atheriniformes > Telmatherinidae > Telmatherina > Telmatherina bonti. Next base: position 18,517,044 of record NC_136632.1, on the reverse strand, counting down.
AACTGCTACAGTGTCTAAAAATTCAGAGCACAAGCTGTTCCAAAGATAAAAAAAAGAAGTAAATATTCATATTTTGCAAACAGATGCTAACGTTAAAAGCACCTTGCCTCTGGAATGACTGTCTTAGTTCATGTTTGCAAACATTCAAGCTATTTCAAAATCCTCATACAAAACTGTAACCATGTTAGGATTAAGCAAGTAACGGTTATTGAACTGAATCCTGTTCTTGTACATTTTTTTTAGTTTGAATATATATATATATATATATATATATATATATATATATATATATATATATATATATATATATATATATATATATATATATATATATATATATATGTATATATATATGTATATATATATGTATATGTATATATATATGTATATATATATGTATATATATATGTATATGTATATATATATGTATATATATATGTATATGTATATATACATATATATATATGTGTATATATATGTGTATATATATATGTATATGTATATATATATGTATATATATATGTATATGTATATATACATATATATATATATGTATATATATATATGTATATATATATGTATATATATATATGTATATATATATGTATATATATATATATATGTATATATACATATATATATGTATATATATATGTATATATACATATATATATATATATATATATATATATATATATATATATATATATATATATATATATATATATATATATATATAAAAAACAGAGAAAAACAGTTTTTACAAAAAGCTTTTTTCAGAAAAATTATTTCCTGCCTCTGACTGAAGACACTTTGCCTTTTAATTTCAGTGTTGTGAAGAGGATGTGCTTCACATTTACTCTTAATTGTTCCTTTATTACACATTAAAATATAAAGTCGTGTTCTAATCAAGTAATATGGAAATCACAGTCTAGATCTAACTGGTGAATGCCTGTTTCAATGTCCTTAGTTTGTAAGGTGTGCTATTTGCTGTAACTTAGCTCTGTGCTAAATTGCCTGGCACAATAACAACTACTGCAGTTCGTTTACATTGCATAGTTTTGTTTTACTGTGGTAACTTGCAGATGGCCAGAACTGAATACTTCTGGTTAAAGGGAATAGTATGGTTTCTTTCCATTTTAAATTCCCTGAGTCGACTTTTTGTTTGGACTTCAGTTACCTTGGCCTAAATAAAAGTGGGAAAAATAACTACTATGTCTTACGAACTTCCAGTGTAGACAAATTTGGATCCATTTACGGATTTTGTTTTGGGACCTTACACTGTTTCGTATTGTATCGTATTGTATCAGTTAATGACATTGTAATTAGAAGTGTTATTTTAATTTTTCATGGTTGCATGGCATCTAAATCTAAATCAGGTCATTTTTTGTTCACTATTAAATATCTTGAAGCCATTCAAGTGGAATGAAATGAACACATAAAGGTTAAATAATTATTTGTAGGTCAGATTGTGCATTCTCTCCCTCATGCCATGTCTGTTACACTCCTGTACATTGCCAGCATGGGTGGTTGTCTGAGCTCCTGTTTTTCATATGCTGTGTCACATGCTGCCCTCCAGGTTCGGCCTCTCCTTGGTGCTCTTGTCACCACCGGTATTTGTTTGGCTTGGGTATGAGAGACTGTTGACCAGCTAAAGTGTGCTCGGCACCGCTCAAAGCAGGAAACGTCACTTTGATGTCATGCCAGTGAACTGGCAGAGGTCACACAGGTGCCCAGGGAAATATTTCCAAAATAACAAACAGGAAAACGTGGGAGGCAGCGTGTTGTGGAGTAAAGGCAGTGGAGAGCTGTGGTGGATGGAATTTGCCCTCGTGATGACCCACTAAACTTAACTGGAGTAATTAAAGAGAATTATATATAAAAATCATTAAAATTCACTCCTCTGCTGCCTGAATTCTTCTTGTTTAGTTTACTTGCAGAAGTATCTCTGTAACCTCTCCGTCACATTCACTTTGAGTTTATGTCCTGTAAAGTTTTAATCACGACTTGCCATTAAGCAGAACTTCAGGAAAAGGATTGCACATAATTATAAAGCTCAGAACATACTGCATTTTTTTAGTATCCCAGATAATATTATGAAAATGAGATAAAATGATGAAAATATGGCTTAATCATCAAGTTTAGGTATGATCTCCTTTACTTCTTTTTCTTCCTCAGGAGAGGAAAGCAGGAGAATGTGGGTTATTTCTGACTGACAGTCATGTTGAAAAGCTTTCTTCGTGGGCAGGTTTTTTCCCTCCAAATGGTTGTCACAATTTGAAGTATGCAGTTCTAAGAAGGAAGTAGGTCAATGCTGCAGCATTATATAAGCATTAGGGAAGATGACAGCACATACCCCATTTACTCTCACGTGCCTTTTAAACTCCCAAACCGCAAGCACAGTTGGAGATTTGGCGCCGTTTAATGGCAGCTTTACGTAGGTGAATTGAGAGCTTGCCCAGAAACAGATGACAACAGAAAAAGACTGAGTTAAGGCATGTCAAGTTTTAGTTTGTGTATGTGTGTAGAACATGTGTATGAGGTAGAAATTCTTGTTGAGAAATTGGAAAATGAAAAGAGGGCAAAAGGCAGTTATGTTGTCTTATTTTCTTTCCATAACTAAATATTTCAGACTGGGTTATAATGATCATTTCTGCTCACTACTGTAATTCATGAGTGTTTCTAACTGTTTGAGAAACAAAAGAACAACTTTATGAAACTTAAAAAAATGTGTAAAATTTGTATTAAAAAATAGAAAAAGAAAAATGTACCAAAAACAAAATAAGTTGCAGTCTGTTAAATTTACAAAAAAGTTTTTTCTTTTTTCTTAGACTATAAAATGACATTCTTTCTGGCTATAAAATTATATTATATTATATTTTACATATGTTTTCCCAAGTTGACACAGTTTCTGAAGTCTTAATGGAATATACTGTATATGACATACTTGGTTAAAAATAACATAAAAACTAGAAAATGCATCTTCCTTCCCCACTGTTAATGCATTTTTTTCAGAGCAGCCAGTTTTAGGGCACAGACTGGCCCACTTGAATAAATGCTACCTCTCTTCAGGGCTTCCTTCGTTGAGACTTGTAACCTTTGAGGCACAGTAAACCACTTAGAAAGTCACACCAGCACAAACAGCAAACTGACAGCCAGACTGATGAAGCAAAACTTAATGGGCAGTTTTGTTATCATAAAGTAAAAATTTCCATTGTCTGATTCCTCTTTCTCATTGCGTGTTGTGGATTTAATGGTCCAGGTTGTTCATATATTGCATTAAATGGTGGCGAGCTGGTTAATATGTCAGAGAAATTCCAGCCCAATAAATCCTGGGATTCACTACTCAGTCTTTTTCTCTGTGTTTTCTTTTCACCTTTTAATGTTTTCGCTCTGAACTGAGACTGCAACTTTGAAATTCACATCAAATCTGGTGTACCTGCTCAAGTAGGGGGGGGGGGGGGATCTTCGTTGTGAAGTAAAGTACCATCATGGCTCATCATGGCGATGTGAGGAATTTGGAGGTTAAGTCCATGCTTTAAACTCCTTGTGATGCTCTTTAACCACCTCTGAATGATTTCTGCAGAGCTTTCTGCCTTACAAGGTCTTTGTCAATATTTAGTTTGGTTTGACAATGAAATGGAAAAACATCCAAATGAATAACATTTCACACAGTTTACCCAGTAGATCATTAGCCAGACCACTTCCCTTCCTTCAACAATGCACCTTTGTGTCCTGCTGCTATCACTTCTTGGAGGTTAATGCACATGCACCTGACTATCCAGATACCTTATTCAGTAGAAAAGATAGTTTTCTTCCATATCTCTATGTTACAGGTATCTCTGACCCTCTGACCTAGTTGTACAGCCCTAACAAAGTGGGCCTTTTCAAAGCTGTACAGATCCTTAAACTTGCCCATTTGATCTGATTTCCACCATATCTATGGCTGCCAGTTTGCTCCTTTAGGTAGCCCAACTATTGCAAAGTCAAACCATTTCAACATTGTTATATTCACTCTGCTTCTCAGTGGTATTTGTTTTGCAGATAGTCAGCAAATATAGCAAATTACAACAATAGCCCAGTATTAGAAAAACAGTAGATCAAAAGGTAAGAAAACAAACCTGTTAACCTGTTGTAAATTATACTTTTTATTCCTTTAATGCTCCTGTAAATGTTCAACCAAAACTAAACCAACCCCTACTTATGTTTCTGTGACCATACTTATGCCCTAGTGTTATATGGGAACCAGAAGCTTGTCATTTTACTTCTTTTGAATTCAAAATCCTCTGGCAGGCAAGGCCCAGTCCCAATTTCCTATGTTGGCCTGGCTCATATCTCTCTGTCACAGGATGAGGTGCGCTTTTATTTGTTAATGGTCTCAGATCACCCAGCAGGGGCATAAAGGGCCTTTTAGAAGGCTATATTACCACTAAGCTTTAGCCCTAAAACATAAAGACTACTTCAAACCATAAAGAGGTTTCTGTTTTTGTCTTTTGCAGGCTTTGTAGTCAATTTTTCAATCAAACGGACAGACTCAAAGTCTGAATAAAAAAAAATATCCAAAATTGGCATCTGATGCTACACTTTGATGAAGTTTTCTTAAGTTAACTTGTGCCAAGTCTGACATCAACCAATTTCATATCAAAGTGTTAAAAAAAAACAACAACAAATAAAACAGAAGTACAATTTAAAATCACAAACAACTTCACTGGACAATTTTCATCATTAAACACTTACTTTCACTGCACCTCAAAACAAGACGTTCTCCACTTAGACCCGTTTTTTTTTTCTTTTTTTTTTTTTTACAGATGAGCAATATTAAAGAACCAAAGACAGCACTAATGTAACTATAAGTGATCAACAGCACAGATGTTTATGACATTTCCCTCAAGTGGCAGCAAAATGCTACAACATGCATGTTGCAAACCCCCAGCTCAGAGAGCATGTTAATGTATGTCCAAATATTAAATCGTAATCTCATCCCTGCAAAACTCGGGGCTTGGGCCAATTGGTACAAAAATTATTTTACATACAGTTCTTCCTGGATTTAACTCTTTGCCCTAATAATCAACACCACCCAGTTTAGGAGTTAAATGACCACTGGTACTATTTAATGCCCTAAAGGAAAGAGACATACTACTTCTGCATACCATGGTGGGAGTTAGTAGTCTACCTTGTTCTGTCATGGTTTGGACTTTTTTTTTGTCTTTTTAGTTCCTGTTTTTCTGTTTTATTTTCTCGTTCATTAAGTTCACCTGGATTCAGTTAGTTGATTCATTACACTTGTGCCTTGTTTTGTTTCCTTGTATTTATTCCCCTTGGTTTCTGTTCCCACTGCTGGTTCATTGTGTTAATATGTCTGTAGTCACCAGTTTTGTTTGTCAATTTTGGGATTAAAAATGTCTTGGTTCTGCATTCTGCCTCACTGTCCTCCATGACATATTAATTCTTCTATTTATTGTCTCATTTATGCATTCTGTCATAAACATGCTGAAAACCCACTCCATCAGGATGTTCAAGTAGTTCAGTCTTTCTTATCCATGCGATGGTTGTTTTCATGTATCAGATCATGCTGTGTCAGAGGAGGGGCCAAGCCAAGCAGGATGCTCAATGCCAGCTGTCGAGCTTCCAAGGAAACGAAAAGGAGATGTAGAGGACAGGTCAGACGTCCATGTGCAGTAATAAAAACGTGTTTTGTTGTTTGGGAAAATACAATTGCTGGCATTTTACTTGCATGTTTTTAAAAATGTGACACCTTACAGTGCACATGTCATTGTTACCTCGGATAAACTTACACACTTAATTTTGTCAAACAGCCAAAGCCTCGACCTGCAAATGGACGATGACTTCAGCAGGTACAATGACGCCTTGCCTCCTTATTGTCATAATGGAAAATCTGGCAGCAAATTCATTCTCTACTTTTTTATTTGCAGATCTGAGGGGGAGGATCAGCAAGTCAAGATGAAATGCTTCAGGTGATTCAAACTGTTCTATCAATTATTCTGCCAACTATTGTCCAAAGCCTTTGTATCTGATTCACCCAAAATGTAGTATTTGACAGCAGTGATAGTTTCCACAATGCATTAGTTTCCCCTAAAAAAAAAAAAAAAAGATAACCATTTTAAGTTTAAATATGGAGTTCTTTCTAGTTTTGTGGTATAGTCTATATCTAAGAGATGAATATCCCAACAGAGAGCCTCATCGACAGATTGAAAAGCGGCGGAGGGACAAAATGAACACTCTCATTGATGAGCTGGCTGCCATGATCCCTTCCTGCCAGCTAATGGCTCGGAAACTTGATAAACTCACTGTGCTACGGAAAGCTGTACAACACCTTAAAACCCTCAAAGGTAGCTCTTTTCCTGTATGAGAATGTCAAACATCAGAAATGAGGATTTTGGTTCATCTAATACCTGTCAACCTGTGTTTTCAGCTGGTACAAGCAGCGCCTTTAATGACAACACCTCCAAGCCTTCTATCTTGCCTCATGATGACCTTCGTCACCTTCTGATTCGAGTAACTTCAAAATCCTTACCAGACTGTTTAACTAATTTAATGAAGAATTGCTTTTGAGTATTAATTTGCCTGTTTTTGTGTCTCACAGGCTGTAGATGGTTTCCTGTTAGTTGTAAGTTGTGAGCGGGCGAAAATTCTGTTCATCTCAGAGTCCGTCTCCAAGATCCTCAACTTCAGCCCGGTGGGTTGATCTTCCATTGACACATTATGAAAGCAAAATTTGCAATTCATCAAGCTGGTTTAATCTGGCCAAGCTACATTAGACTTAACATAAGTGTAACTGCTTACATGTGTCCCTCTGTAATGAGTGCAAGTGAATTCAATCAAAGAAGCCACAGAATAAGGCAAAATTTTAAAGTAGATGAATCAATTAAAAAAACAAAACAAAACAAAAACAAAACAAATTTGAAGTTTCTTAACCTTTACTGGGTTAAACAACACAATAAAAACTCTTGATAAGCTTAGCTCATTGTTTCTGTCGGCTTCTTTGTGCCTTTCTGCAGGCGGATTAAATATACAGAAAAGTATAGGCACTCCAAAAAGCACATTCTGCAGTCTTTTTTGACATAATGAATGATTCCTGTGCTATCCTGCTTTAAAAAACTCAAACAGTTTGCAGTGATTGAGATTGTGTTTGTCAAGAAACGTGGCCTTTATTTTTATTTCCAAGTACTTTCAGTTAGTTTGTGTCCTGCCCTGTATCACATGAAACATCAGCATAATGCTAAGAAAGGGCTGAAAAGCTGACTGTGTGCAGCAAGCACTGCTCACTATGACCTTTTAGGAGGTCAGAGGAGATGTAAATGATGTAAAAAGATGTAAATAAAGATGCATAACTAAGTTTAATTATTTATTCTACATTTTTTACTTAGAGCACCATAAAAAGTTTCTCCGATCTGCTCTCAATGGTAGAATTATGATACCAATCACAGCAATGAATAAAACAAAACAAAAACATGTTAAAAAAAATACAAAATAGAGCAAAAACGGCAGGAAAGACAATTATATGCACAAAAATATAACTTAGAAACAAAAGATAAAACTAAGCTGAGAAGTACAAGAGCATGCACAGAGGAAAGCTTATGACACATAACGGTTCAATGGGACAGCGTGCGCTCCATGTTTTCTTTCCATTTAACCCTGATGGGATTCATCAGTCGGTTTTAGGCACTGTCCTGTCATAGTCTACTTGCGTTACTATATGTAAAGCTTACTTATTTGATCATTTTCAATAAAAATCGATCTTTAATAAGTAGAATCTTCCTTATTATTTTAAATGGACATAATTAATTACTATAAGTAAAATGTTAGTTTTAAATATGGTCAGAGTTTATTATGCTGTCACAGTGTTCCAACATTGAAGAGCTATAAAATATAAATTATTCCTCATATTAAAGCAGTAAGTGGTGATTTTTAGCCAATAAATATTCTGACTGTAACAGGAACATGCTTTAGCTGACATAAAATAGTGTCAGTTTAGTAGATAATGAACAAATACATGTTTACATTGGAGCAATAAATACATTTTAAAAATAGGTTTAATAGAAGTCTGCTGATATTTACAGCTGGAGCTGACTGGGCAGAGCTTGTTTGACTTCATCCACCCTAAAGACATCAACAAGGTGAAGGAACAGCTGTCATTTTCAGAGATGCTCCCTCGTCAGCGCCTCATTGATGCATCAAGTAAGAAAAAAAGACAATGAAACCTTTTTGGGAAGTAACTGATAACCATGAAATGTGGTTAAATAACTCTGTTTGATATATGTAAAAGAATTAAATATGAAAAAATGAGTCATAGTCACAAGTGCCATTTTTTGTCTGCAGCCGGGGTTCAGGTCCAGGTGGAGCCCCTCGTAAGAACGTCCCACTTAACCACTGGAACTCGGCGATCCTTCCTCTGTCGTATGAAGCACAGTCGGGTTGCAGGGAAACATGAAGACAAGCCCTCATTGCCCAGCACTTGTAAAAAGAAAGGCAAGTACACAGCCAAACTGGTCCATCTGTGGATGAAATGTTTCTTAGAGTAACAGTGTTGTCTGCCTGGAAGCAAGAGTGTGATTGTAAAGAATGACTAAAACAGCGGATGCTCATCAGCTAATGCAAGTGTTCTGTCTATATGGCCACCAAATGCACCGATCACATTCTGCTACTTCATGCAGAGGTATCTGTTGGGTAAAATTAAGTAGATACTTGTAAAACACCTTAACATTAATTGAAAAAACATCCAGAATGTGCAGGTTGAAGTGCAGCCATGTGAATAAGAAAGTACACCCTCTCTGAATTCTGAAGGTTTCACATTTGACAGCGTAACAAAAATATCATATAGTACTTTTCAAGTTTCTTAGATTATATGGAGGGATTACAGGCTTACTTGGTCTATTAGTTTGTGAAGACCATTTACAAGTAATTCAAAGTTGTCATTGGATAGCGAAAAAGATTATTTGAAATATTTATTTATTTATTTATTTTTTAAAATTGATTATATGTATTCAGTCACATAATTAAGTAATATAATAAACAACAAATATATTTAGTACCAACATAACACTGCATAGTGATAGAAAAGGCACAAGCTGAAGTGTGAGGTGTTATTGGAAATATTCAAGACTACATGTTCACCATTGAAAATTTGTACCTTGCAGTCATTGAACTGACCATTAGCTTCATTATATAATGGTAACTTCAGGTTCTACAAATTTTAATAAGGGATTGTACTTTGCTTTATCACGTTTAAGCATTTATTGCTGTTTACTATTCCTTTTTGTGAAATAATAGTGTGTTAAGTCACGCATTGTTGTTTATATGAGGTTGTATTTCTCTAATTTTAGGCCCTAATAAGAACCAGATGGTTTTTTTTTTTTTTAAATTAAATTTTCTACACAAAAAAACTTGCCAGAAAAAGTGTTATAAATCACATAATGATCACACAATACTTTATCCACCAGCAACATTTCTATTTTCTTGAAGTCTAATTGGGACAAAACTGGTATTAAAATAAAGAAAGTTGCTTTTGTCTTCAAAATAAACTTGAGAAAATATACCTCAGAGACAGTCTGGATAACTATAACTCACAGGGAAGGATGCAAAGAAACTCGGTGACCTTAGCAAGTCCACAGTTCCCTGCTGTGCTGTTATAGACCATTATGTTTCCTCACTCTTTTGAGAGCACTTCTTGTGATTCAGCTTGAAAGAGGCTTGAAAAGACAGGGTGCTTTCAGCTTTGAGTAAACAGCTGTGATAAGTGCTTACTTTGGTTCAAACAGATGAAGACGGGTGCCAAAAGAGAAATAAGATATCAATAGCAATGAGGTCATTATTTAGGAGACTTAGGATTTTATGGTCTGGATTTTTTACATGTTGTTGACAAAGTCATGTTTTACCTAAAGACCTGGTGGTGAGCTGGTTTAGTATGTGGCTTGTAATCTGTGTTTCCTTCCTTCCATATATCATCAATTGTAAGTGATCACACACTTTACAAAAACAAAACAAAACAAAAAAAGATATAACTCAAATTACACAAGTTTACAGTCAGAAGCACTTTCAAACCAACAAATTAAGTATTGCACCAAGAATTGCTTACATTTTTGTAGAACATGCTAAAGGCCACAAACAAGTTAGAACTGACTGATCTGAAAACTTAAATTTCTGATTTTTTTTCAATGCGGTACACATTTAATGACTTCTTGGGAAGAACTGGATGTCTGATTTTATTTATCCCAAAGAGGGTGTCCCAATGTTAAACATGATGTCCTGCAGAGGAAGTAGGTCACTGTTTTCACATTGTGTAACTACAATATATGAAGACAGTCCAAACTGTAAAGCTGCTTGCAGAAGGAGAAACATGAAGTTTGACGCCACCCAGTGGCAAGATATGATTAATGCTCTGAAACATCGGCGATCCATCAGTTCCAATTTTCTTCCCACTGAGAGGATGAATAATTTTACTAGTTTGTGAAATTCTCCACTATGCTATCAACTTTTCTGCTTTTAATGATCATTGAAAAGAAACCAGGCTGACAGACAAACACAAGTGTTTCTGCCACTTGTTAAAGTGACATCTTTACTGCAATGCCACTAAATTGGATTCTTGTTATCTTTGGGAATAAGCACATGTAACACCTTCTGTGTTTCTCTTTAAACGGACACAAGCTTAAAAACTTTGACACCACTGCTGTCATAAGAGATGAAAAAAAAGTCCAAAGTATTATGGAAGCATTGTCGAAAATGTTAAAACAGTGGACAATTCTTAGAATCTCTCTCTGTTCTTATCAGGGTTCATCCATTTAATCATTACTCATTTGTTCAGTTAGTAGAAAAAAAATCATCATACTCTCTTGGTTTGCTACTTTTGCTATTCTTCTACTTTATGCAAGCTTTTAATTTTTAATAAAGTTATTCTTATTTACCTTTTTTTCTGTTTTTAGCCTGACACTAAAGTCTAAAACACTGTCTAAAATGCTACTCTTTCAGCCCATACATTAACAAGCAGTGACTAATTTGTATATATATGCTATAAACTGTATTAAAAATTCAGATTTCTGAGCACGATGAGAGACTGAAAAGTAAAAGTATTTCATTCTTTCATGTATCCTATTACAATCGCACCAAATAAATAATGCTCCATTTCAAGCAAAATGTTTATTATGGATAGTTACTGCGGTAGTTTTTGCAGATCTTACTGGAAAGAAATGGACACAGCAGGTTAATAGATATCTTTTGCGAGGGAATATAATTTAAGATTTGAAGCTGAGATTTGAAAATAATTATGAAATTTTGCAGGAAGCCAGTGGAGGAAGGCAAGCACAAGTGATGCAATCAAGGTGAAAGCAGAAATAGAATAGAAATTTTGAGGAGAATGTTTTTCTTTTCTCCCCACAGATACTTACAAATACTGTACCCTCCACTGCACTGGATACATGCGGAGTTGGCCAAGCAGCCAGCTAGAAACAGAGGGTGATGCCACCGAAAAGGAAACCTTAAGCCTAAACTGCCTGGTGATGGTGTGCCGTCTCCTCCCCCATGTTTCCCACCAGTCCTCCAAAGACATCAATGTCCAAGCTGCTGAGTTCGTTACACGCTGTGCAATCGACGGCAAGTTCACTTTTGTGGATCAACAGTGAGTTTCCAGTTTTTTATTCATGTCCACCTGTGCATTTTATCTTTTCTTTGCTGGTCAGAGATTTATTCTAATGACACGGTTCGGCAGAGAAAGGATTGGCAGAGAGGGTGCTGTGCTGAAGAGGCCACTCAGAGTAACAGCATGAGTTTTGCCTTTTCAACTTTCAGTGGAGATAATCCTTTGTCTCTTTGCCATTATTTCCCAGAAGAAGCTGTGCATCTTGATGGGATCACATGAAAATCTCTACTATGTTTTGGGGAAGTAATTACACACTACGTACTATGTTTTAAATCAGTCGGTCAAATTCTCTCATGTGTGGCTGATGGATGGTACATGAGAGGCTCGTTGATGCTGTTGTTGTTGGGCACGATCCTCAGAGGCGGTGAGAGACAAGCAAAGCGAGGATAACTAAACTGTATTTACCCTCTTTTTTTTTCCCAGAGCTACAACAGTCATTGGTTATTTGCCACAGGAAGTTCTGGGCACATCCTGCTATGAATACTTCCACCAGGACGACCTGCAACACCTCGCAGGGAAACACAGGCAAGGTGATGGAGAAAAGCCAACATCGCGGGCAAACTTCATCTTATATTAAAAGGATTAAAACATTAAATCTCACCTGAAACAACTGTATTCCTAAAACAATAAGTCCTAGAAGATGCAAATCCTGCACCAATTAAATGCTTCATACAGTCTGTGGAAGCTTAAATAACTTCTAATACTGCTCTTAAAATAAAAATGCGAAATGTTCTCCTCCTGTGCTTGTAACAGTCTCTGTGTTCAATCTCTTCACAGTTCTTCGCAGTAAAGAAAAGATTGAAACGCAGCGCTACAGGTTTAAAACAAAATATGGCTCCTATGTTTCGCTCCAAAGTCAGTGGTTTAGTTTCACAAATCCGTGGACCAAAGAAGTTGAGTTTATCGTGTCTTTAAACAGGGTTATCTCGTAAGTATGGATTAAATTATGAACGTTTGTCTCACAACTCCTTAGATCCAGTAGCATAACAAGAGGAAGGAGATGCACCATGCTCATCCCCTCACTTTTTACAACTATAAAAGTAATTCTGATTATTACAATCTCATCTAAGAATCCAACACCCTTTATTTTCTTGTTGATTACTACAGAATTTAGCCCAAATGCAGCTTTGAAATTAATACAGTGAACTGGATTAAGCAGGAATACTCTTTTGTACCAACAGGGGGCCTGGCAACACAAAAGGAGATGAGGAAACGGGCAACTCCAAAGCACTTCAGAGTAAGACATGCATCCTGCCTTGTACAGTCACGATAGCATTTGTGTCATTGTGTGTTTATCTTGTTTTCTTTCTGCTTCAGCAGAAGACATTAAACTGATACCAGAAATTCCTGGCCTCTCGTGTGGTAGAGGGACAATGATCTACGCAGGCAGCATAGGAACTCAAATAGCAAATGAGCTTTTCGACTCCTACAGGTACAACCCATGGGATCATGTAAAGATATTTTTATTTACAGAAAAGTAAACTTTTAAAAAAAAAAAAAACTTTGGGAATGATGCATCTTAAGGGGTTGAATAAAAAGTATGGAGACATAGGTGCAGAAAATATATTTATTTATCTCCCATTTTTTTAAAAGAGCAAACTCGTCCCCTTCAAGCGGAGCTTCAAGTCCATTTGACCCTGTCCAAGAGAAATTTCCACAGACCACCAGGAGTGTGACTGACGTACTCAGGGTAATAAGAATTACTGTCCACCCTTAGTAACTTAGTCTGTGTAAGAATGAAAAACATGAAAATGTGGGTGTTTCACTGGATTTTGGCTCACTACAGGCATCCAGCAGAGAGGAGGCAGGAGGCAGCTCTTCACAGTCCCAGTCTGAATCGGGCACATCAGCAGGTGCCAGCGGTTCAACGTCTGAAAGCACAGGTAGTGCCAGCTGCATTTACCACTACATCTCTAGGAAGGTGGGAAGGAATAATTGGGCTGCATTTGCAGGTAGGATAAAAAGGTAGGATGAGGCAGGGGGGATCCAGTTAGCTGCAGTCTAAAAAATTATGGATTTGGACATAATTTATCCAAAAATCTTTTTAAAGCCTTTGTTAAAACTTTATTCTTTAAAAGTCTGATTTTTGTCTTATAATCCGTCTCCACATGAACAGAATTAGTCACCCAAATTAAGAAACTAAAGTCCAGGTAAAGCACCACTAGAAATCAGATGTACATCTCGTTACAATTTCTATGTATTTTACACCTTTTTATCTAAGTGAACTTCATTTTGTGTCAACAAGCGCAGCTTGTTCACAGAGAAGTAAAAAAGTAAATCTGTAAGCACCAATGTTTTCTGCATGTATTCAGACCTGGTGTTTAAAATGATGGCTTCCTGTCGATGCAGTAGAAGCAGTTAGTACACTGTTGTAAGGGCAAATACTGCTTGGTTGTTAATGGTTTTATTGATCTCTTGGGCTACTGTTAGCTGAAACTGCATTTGAAAAAGAAGAATCCTGTATTATTACATAACAGGCAATAAGTTACATGTGTCCAGTGAGAATAGTCACACTGGCAGCAATTATCTTTAATGCACTTGTAATGTTACAAGATAATTAACACATGCTGTGTGAAGAGGCCATAATGAAGGTAATTACACAGTGACTTCACACGGCAAGCTTTCTGGTTACAGTTTGATAATGTTTAGGTGGGGACTGTTAGAATCGACACCTCAGTTAAGGGAAAATTCAAGCAGAAACTCTTCCTTCCTTTCCAAAAAGATGTAGGGATTCATGTGGAAACTCACTAAAGTTAGATTATCCTTCATAATAAGGCACAATAAGTTAAATAAAAATATGGAAAGAAAAATAAAGAGTACTGATCATCATAGTGATGTATGACTGCATCTAAGATAACTTTTGTTTGTTTGGTTTCACCCAGGTGAGCCGTCCCAGCTGGACCTGGAGAGCATGGTGGTCCCAGGACTGAGCAGCTTCAGCAGTGATGAGGCAGCAATGGCGGTCATCATGAGCCTGCTGGAGACAGACGTAAACATGGGTCAATCAGGGGATCTGGAGGATTTACACTGGCCTTTCTAGAGGAAGCTGAGCTCAGACTTTCAGCTATTCTCTCACGGTCTTGTGCCGTCTCTTGCCATTTGCTAAGAACTTTACCATTTGGCTAGTTCTAAAATGAAGAGTTATCCGAACTTGCACAGCTGAACCCACTGGACTTGTACCAAAGGGCACAACATGTCATATTTGAGGAATACTGTAATCAATGACCCTATTCCTCTTTTGGTTCTTGCTTGGAAGGAAATTTGCAGTTACCTGGAGTCTGTGGTGAGTCTTCCTCAGTGACACCTTTTTATCTCAAGGGAGCCGAGACTTTCTACAGCTGAACAATATATTTTCTCTGCTATCCTCTGTGACCAAGGTGACAAAAAGATTTAGACTCCTCCCACAAATAGTGCTGCTAGAGAAACTCCTCAGAGCTTTGACATTTGCGCATCCTTCGGAACACGGTGACGACGATCACATGTCGTATTATGAGGCCTGATTGCTACTTTTTGCTAGTTTTTTTTTTTTTTTTTTAAAGCGCCACATGAGAGAAATACTCTGACTAGTAATGTTTTGGCTGATTTTGTGTCAAGTGAGAGAGGAGAGCTGAAAGGAGATCTAAGTTTTATCGTGTTAACCGAGAATTACAGATACACAGGGAGGTGCCTCAGGCCTTGCGCCAGCACCACAGGTCCAGTTACATTCCACTTTGAGCATTTTAACAACACACAGCATAAAGGGTGGGTATAGGGATAGTAGTTGTTCATTCTTACTTTAGCCAAAATTTCACTTTTAATATAAGAGCAAGATAAAAAACAAACTGGATCTCAACCTCAGTGGAAGGAAGCAGCTCTCTGTGCGACGTACTGCGCCAACATGCCTCAGTTACCGTGTACTTCACATCCAAAAGGTTAAGCACTTGGGAAAATTTAGGATTTTTAAATTTGATACTTTTGCAATGCCAAGATGATGGATTTTGCTTGTTCTTTTATTTCTTGTCACAGACTTTTTCATGTCCAAACCAGTCCCAGAGTAAAATGTCTTTTTTTTTTAAACAATGGTTTAATTTAATCTTTTTTTCTCACATTGCCATGATCCTTTTCTTGAAACTGCTATGGTGTGAATGTGAGCCTTATCATTAGGGTGTTACATCCCTGGGCTGCCAACGAGTGGCCTTTGCTTTTCACTTTGTTTAGCTGTTTTGCAGTTCTGTTCCAGTCACTTCATTTTAGGTGGGAAAACACAGCGTCTCATATCCTCACAAAGCACCGACTAAACAAGTGATGAAACACCAGCCTCTACTGTCTGAGACACTTTAAGATTGTATGTATTTATGGCTGAAAAACATTGATATGACATTCATTTGTCATTAATAGGAATGTACAAACACAATCATTTTCTTTCTTCTTAACCCTGCTAACTATAAAAAAAAAACAGCTTTTCATCCAGAATTGATTTTAACTTGTGACATCCCTTAATGAAAATGAAATGAAATGTAAAGGAATTATTGGATTATCAGAAATTCCCACCCCTACAAACCGTATAAAACGTTTTGTTTAAAAGAAGTCAAACTGACTCTAAACATTTATTCAGACAAATTAGTTTGAAAAAGGTGTAATGTGAGTTTTTACTGAGCTGGTCAAGCACTTTTTTTTTTTTTTTTGTACGCTTTGCTATTTTTTTCAGAAAAGCGTATAATTGGCAGATTTATTCTGTGGCAAATTTATGTTCCACATCATCATTTGGCATTTAAACACATTAGCAAGGGGAGCGAATGCCATCAAAAACAACAAGGGAATGTGTTTTAAGGCTTTACTTCAGGACTGTTTATGATTAAAATAAATACTTGAATATTGACTTTTGCTTACAATGTTAGTCTTTGAACATAAAGTGGGTATATCGCAAAGAAACTATCTAAATTAGTTTCTTTGCATCTGAAACTTGGGAAGCAAAGAAACTAATTCTTTGCATCTCAAAGAATTGCAAAGAATCCCCGCCCCCCCCTTCCCCACACACACACACACACACATTTATTTTTTTTAAAGCATATCAGGTCTTTAGTGTGCTCCAGACACATGTGATCCACTGAACTGGGAAAATATGGAAGACCTAACACACAAATAAGAGAATGTGTTAACAAGAGTCAAGTCAACATGCATTTATGTGTCCTGTCTTGTATATCCTTCCTGTTACACTACAAATAGTATTTTAACAGTCCATAATTGCACAGCAATTTAGGTAGGATTTGTGTTGCCAGGGAAACAATTATGCTTTTGTGTCTGAATGTTCAAGTACCATAAAATCCCACCTTAACCATCTCAGCATTAGTTTAAAAGCAGCTATTCTGAATGCGTAAATATCCTCATTTAAATCTAAAAATACAATTCAGTTATGAGACATATTGATGGTTTTAGCAAAGGATGTAGCCCTGATCACCAATGGCCATTCATCAATCTGTTATTTGCTCAGTAGCAGCCACCGAGATTTTTTTTTTTTTTTACATCTGAGATGACCCAAGATTTTTATATATTACATGTACGTTTGTATGTCAAAAGTCATGCTCTCTTACTTTGGCTTCAAAAGCAGGACGGACAATATTTGCTGTTGCCATCTGTGCCATTTGAAATGGACATAAAACATATTGAACATGCCCTACTTATAAGAGACAAATGTCTAATATTTGCTTGTGATCATTTCTGTCAAATGTCTGCTGTACCAAGGAGTTGGGGCTTAAGTGTTTGGCAGTAAAATTGTATTTTTCAGGATGGGTTTGTTCTCCTTTGTACTTCTGCAGATTTCAAAGGAGTAGAGGATTGTAATCAATCAAAAAGATAACATGGTTCGATGTATCTGTCGGGATGTTCCCGAATGATGGGGTTGCATCACTGGATTATACTTAGGTTCTGTAACCTTATACACTCTAATCCCTTGCATTGCTTTTACAGATGATAAAAAGTTGAGCAGCTAAGAGGGTTTTTAAGTTTCAGAAATCTTCAGTATAAGTCAGTAGTCTGAGGCTTTTTGGGGAGTTAGATGAGGTGGATAATTTGATGGCAAATTTCCTCTGTCATGGCATCCATACACACAAGTTAGAACTTCTTCATCAGAATAGAGTGCAAAGATTGCATACCTGACTTTGTGCTTTTCACAGCTCAACATAGTACTAATCAGGTCTTGTTATGCAGTGAATACATGAATGTATTCAGAAGAAGCAAGCAGCACCCATTGCATTGCATATAACAGCAGTTTAATGATAACTTAGAGGGAAAATCGGAAAAGAATACAAGCATATAACAATACAGGTAGCTCCACAGTTTATGTTCCTGGGCAGAAAAACTATGTTAAGTTTAAACCCTTAACATCTTAACATAATTATCATTAAATAAGGAGGAAGCCAGATGAAACGATCTTGTTCAACTTGCAAGGCGGCTCATCTCAGAAGCCTGGCTTCAAAAAAACCTCCAAGCCATTTATTGAAAGATACCACGTGACATTCATATAAGTTGATACGATTCAGTGTGTGTGTGTGTGTGGGTGTTTGCTTGGTTCGAAAGTCCAATGCGTATGTCCTGATAGGACAATGCGTATGTGTGCTCTTCTTAAAAATACCATTCTGATAGGAACCGAATGTTTATCAAATTTGGTCAGACCACTCTGACCTTGCACGTCACTGGAATGTCCTGCTTATCCAAACAGCACACAGAGGAAAACTTTTAACTTGTACATGAGGATTAATGAAGAACATTAATGTAAGACTAATAAAAGATGATCATAATGTGAACTGAAAATATTATAACAACTGAAATTCCCAACACCTATACAGTACAACTACAGTATATTGTGACAGCAAGTCTCACTCTATGTTGATGACATATTTCTTTTTGTCTTGAATTTATAAGTTAAAGACCCAATGTGTAAAATCTAGAGACAAAACAAATTTAAAAAAAAAAGTGCCCTCAAACCTATCCAGACAATAAAAAAAAAACTATTGAAAACAAGGGTTTGGTTTGAGAAGGAAGTGTAAAATAGAGATTGACCTAGTGCATCTTAGGATATAAATGTTTCCTCGCACATAATGAAAAAACACAACCTTTCTTGTTTTCACTGCATTCTTTACTGATTAAAACTATAATTTATCACCATTATACTCCATTTTTGGGCCTATATCTTTTTTGCCCCAAACACAAGCAATATATTTACATTAATCTAACTCAGATAGAGGCTCAATTTTCTTCTTTTTTAAAATTTCATTTCTTGTTGCTTACGCTAGGGCAGCATATTTGTCTTGCCTTGGAAAAATAAAACATGGGACCTATGAGCACACCAAACTTGGGGAAAAGCTGACATAAGTTAAAGACATTACACATTACATTATCCAAGGATTTGTTCAAGATGAACTTGTATAGGACAAAGGGAAACATCACCAGGACCGGTAGGTAAACCATCACTGCAGGTCCCACCATAGCCAACACATTACCCACCGCCCGTCTCTTTAAGGGTGACATGCTGTGGGGATGATTTCCTATTGTGGTGAGGGCAGGACTTTGCTGCCATAGTGACCACACCACACCCCCGAGGCAGGCCAGCATTAGGATGAAGAGGCAGGAGATTGTGACAGATACAGGCACCATCATTACAACCATATCCTTCAGTAAACCTGTAAAAGTACAGAATGTGACCTTATGCTGATACCACAAAATGATAAACTCAGCTTATTTATCCAAATATTTTTGAAGACCAGAGTCATTAAGAAATACTTCTGAATTAATATCCAGTGCTTACCTGTAGCCAGACAGAAGGACAAGCTTATTATCCACACTACTGCAGAGACCGCTGTTGGATACTCCCACTTCCTTACTCTAAGGTACAGTATTGGTTTAATTACCGCCAAGTAGCGCTCAATACACATACAAGCTAGTAGAAATGGGCAGCCAACAAGACTGAGCATACTAAAGATGTCTTTTGCCTCCATTATAGCATTCTTAGTGTCTGTGAGAGTTCCTGAAATGGATGGTAAATACAATTAGAAACTAATCACAAAACATATATAACATACCACATGCCTTGAAATTCTAGGCTGATTTTCCCTCTGAAATATTGTTAATTCAACTCCTTACATGTCTTGAAACATTATTTAACATTCCAAAGTAAAAACAAGCGTTTTTATTTAAATAAAGCTTTATCTTCTAATTAAATTTAGCCTGTAAAATCAACATAAATATCATTGGTTATGTATACCACAGGAAAAACAACATTTTTTTAGTTTAAGTTCTTGTCTGACTATGTATATGCCTGGTAAATCATAATCAGTGAGGAAATGACAAGTTCTACCAAAGTAAACTAAGGGCAATCATCAAATCTGCTGAGTAACTTGAAACAAAAGATAACATTGCATAGAGTTTTACCACATATTTAGTACATTCAGTTGTGTTTGGTCCTTACAAGTTATACCTTGTTGTAAAGGTGACATAAGTAGGTTTTTCAGTTATGTATAATATGACACCAAGTGTTATGATTAAAGTGGAGAAATAATTAAACAAAACATATTTCCTTACTTTTGTATTAAGTTAAGAACAGCATCTTATCACCAAAGTGTTACTCAACATCACAGTTAAGACTTGAGATGAGTCCATGAATGTACATTATGTTTTATTCTCATGTATTGTAACAACAACATCCTTACATAGAGTCTTGTGTCATTATTATTTAGCTGTTCAGTTAAAGTTACATAAGAAAGAAGAGATTGATTCCAATGTTTGATAGATTAAGTTAGCTGTTTTGAAAATGACACTGAACACAATGGGTCAAAAAGTTAGAGCAACACGAGTTGAATCAATGGCTTGATGTGACGAGCCATGGTTGAGAGAAGACAGGGAGGAATGACAAACATAAAACCATAAAGAAGGACGCAGGTGCATATAAGAAGAATGATTTTCTTTTCATTAGATGTTTTTTGGCCCTAGTGTCCTTTTAACAGCATAGCTAGAGAGGAAAGGGGGTCAGAAAGTGGGAAATGGCATTCAGCAAAGGGCCAAAAGCCTTTGCTTTGTACCAACCTGGACCAAACACAATATCCCTGTATGTGAAGAAGCCATTCAACAAGTTGAGTTATATACCACCTTAAAATCAGGGCTAATTTTTTTATAAACTAAGGCATATAGACACAACCTAAACAAAACACAGTGGTGAAAGCCAAGAACAACTGAAGCAGGAATGTCATAAGGACTACACAAATCCCCCATAGATGGCAACACCATACTGGTTTTAGCAAACAAACATGAAGGAAATTACTTAAATACACATAAAACCAACAAACCAATCAGATATATATATAAATCAGAGAATCTTAAGAAATTAATTAATGTTTATATTTAATATATAAACCTGTTTTATGGACTTGTTTTCTTGTTTCTCTCTCAAGGCCAAGCAACTCTGCTAAAACCGTGGATGATCTGGTGTGTTAAATGTAACATCATGTCGCTGGTCTGAGACTGGGCATCCTCACCTGGTGCTGTTGTGTTGATGCTTTCGTTAAGCTCCCTCTTTTGAGTCAAGATAAACAGCATTATTGACAGAAAGAGAAGATCCATCACAGCAAGATTAACCCCTAAAATCTGGAAGACAAAAATTTTGGTCATGTGTTTTTAATGTTATTGCTCAACAACATATATTTACACATCCCTTTTTATTCATTTTTTTATTTATTATACGCAAGAGTTTTTTAAAAACCTGTTTTTGATTTAGTGTTTTGACGAATGTGTGTTCTAGGTATATTGTTGAATTTTCCGGTGTGTATTAAACTTTAAGATGAGGTGATTAAAAAAAAAAAAAAAAAAAAAAAAAGCAGTCTTCTTGAATCTTAATTCAGAGGCATAATTTCTTTGGCACCTATAGCACACATAGGTCCTTTAAAAAGTCCTGTTTTTATCTATAGCCTGATAATGGGGTGTTATGTACTGTACTATATTTGTAAGTGCATACATCTTTTAAATGTCCCTCACACCGCAGATACAATGTTTTCTAAACCTACCTGAGAGGCAGATAATCTTCTTCTTTCTCTAAAAAGCAACCAAAGCAGGGCAACATTTGCCACTAACCCTGCGCATAGGATGACTATGTCAGTAATATGCCACATGTCATCCCAACTCTGGCCAGAGCATTTTATAGCTATGACTTTAAAATAGTCAGTCCTTGGTGGGAAGTCATCACGGCTTCCAGGAAAAAGGAAATCCATGCTTAGCAGATAGTCACTCCAGACTGAAACCTGCCAAACCAGAGAAAATACACGTAGACATTTGAATTAACTTTCAGTTCTTGTTGGAGGGAGACACTGCATGGTCAAAAAATGGTTGCCACCCAAAAACAGTAGTCACAAACACGCTAACATTTTGTTGGCTAAATGTCAGCTTTTAAATCCATTGTGGCATTGTTTAGATAAGCTGCAACGTCACAAGATTTATTTCCATCTAGTGGTGCGTTAATTTTTCAAGATCATTTATTGATGATGGTAGAGCCAGACCAAAGCTTTCTGTTGCTCTCCCTGTGGTTGCTACTGATGCTTCATGCTCCCTGAACCACTCTACCATACTTTCAGCTAGATTTATCCTGGCATTGTCATCTTGGAGTATGCCTGTGTCATCAGGGAGGGAAAAAACTCCATTGATGGAAGAACCTAGACATTCAGTACGTTCATGTAGTCAGCTGACCTCATTCGCTGGACACATAATGTTGCTGAACCCTGAACTGACCAACTGCAGCAACTGCCAATCATAGCACTGCCCTCCACAGGCACTATGATGGCTGCATGGTTGTATTTGCCTCTCTTCTTAGCTAAGCTTGATGCTCTCATCACTCTGGAAAGGGTGAATCTAGACTCATCAGACCATATGAATCAGAATAATTTATTGTGTGTCCCTGCAACAAAATTACTTCCAGTACAAGTTCTAGCATTGCTAGAGTCCAATCTTTATGTGTTACTACATTTCTTCTTGGAAGACAATGGTTCCCAGCTATCTTTCCAGTTTTTAATTATGGTTTAGACAGTTTTTGAACCAGTTTTTTTGCATCATCTTAGATATTTTCTTTGCTTGATCCCAATAATTTGACCCTTCTTAAACCCACTACCATCTTTTCTACAACCACAGGCTGTGTAATTGCACATAGTACGGTAGTCTAATAGATACGCAATGCATCTTTCGGGGTTGAATATACTGTTGCCAGCTGAAAGATAATAAACCGTGTATTTTAATCCAGAAGGTACCTTTTTGCTTAGTTAAATCTTGGTAGCTACTTCTTTTTTTTTAATTTTTTTTTTTTAATAATCTTTTGTTCCAGTTAGTGTATACAAGATCCCACTCATGCATTAGATATTGAAAGCTGAAATTAAGATAGTGAGCAGAACTCGATTTTTTTTCAACAATACCAGAATTATTCTTTTTGTTTTATTTAGGTTCTTCAACACAATCACTTTTGGGAGCTTTGTCAGCAACTCTGGACTGTGAGTTTGGTTGCTATAAAACCAGCAGTCCTGCAAGTCTTGGGAGTTTCTCTGGTGCAAAAGACCTGACTCAAATCAACGGGCAATTGGCAAACTTGTGCAGAGACTGACTTCAAGCTCTACACAAGTCTGTTTGTAAAGTGTCCCACCTGAGTTTTGAGGATATTTTTAGCCTTTACCAGATGTCTATTGTGCACCAATGTTTGTGCTTCGTTTGCATAAACAAGGTGAAGTAAGTACAGCAACTCAACATAACAGGATAAGAGAGCTTTGCAGTTCTAGAGATATATAATCCCTGGAGCACACTGAGACAAACTCACTTCACCCTGTGATGGAACTGTCACTCAACAGGTACCAAATGTACGTACTACAACACCTACTATTTTTGTTTAGTTAACTTTGGTAAATTTTCTCTTTTGACCTGGGTTGAAACATATATATTAAGCCTATTAAACAATTAAAGGCTGTACATTTATTAAAAATCTCCTTGCAGTTAGTAATTTATAAAAAGCAAAATTGTAGCAATTTAGCGGTTTTCTTACAGTAATAATCTTTTATTTTCAGATCATACGAACAACTAAACCAAAATGTAAAACTCACTTACCTCTTTGCAAGTATTCTTACACCCACACTCTCACAGTGTTTTTATCAGTCAAAGCTCATCCTCCGTCTCCTGCAAATGAGACTTTCTCCAGCCTCTAAAAGGTGCAAATACACGCACACCCAAATGAGGAGGCATTTCGTGTTGATCTTTCTCTCTTAAATGCAAAGAAGCCTTTTCTGTGTATGAATATCAGTGCAGAACAGGTGGTTTTCTTTGTATACAGTGTGCCTGATTTTACTAACTCCCCCTCCCTTTTTCTCCAAAGTTATCATAAAACATGTAGCTTACACAAATTGCACAAATGCACACTGTAATATATCATTTATGCTTGGTATAATTGTGCTACAAAGAAAATTGGAGATTATACTAAAAAGTAAATGATTGTGATTAATTCATCTTCATTATCTTATCTGCAGATCCATGATTGTAATAATCACAGTTCTGCAGAGTTACAAACATAGAGTACACATCATGACATGTTTTAAGCAGTCAGTGTGCTAGTCTTTTAATTATACTACATTGAAATGTTGTTATTTAGTTTTTCTGACTACACAAAGCACTTTACAGTAGACATAACCCTTTAACATGTTTCAGCCTACTTCCTTACAGTGTGCTCTGGCTGTTGTAGAGAAACCGTGACAGCAGTTGATTATTTTTGCTAAACTGAGTCCAAAAACACCATGCTAATACTCCTCAGGAAAGAAAAGTTTACACTTAAAAAAAGCAAAATAATACACGTCAGAGTGAGCTTCCTTCAAGTATGAAGCTTTTCGGTCAACAACTGTGCAGATGATATTTGTCAGAAAACTTTTGGAGGTTTGTGCCCCGACTGTTGCAACAAATGTTTCAATAACCTCTAAAATATTTTGCTGTATAGTTATTTTTGTCATTTGGGTTATAGATAAATAAATTAATGAATACATTTTAGGCTTTTTGGAAAATGCAGCTCCAACTGTATTTTGACATTTAATTTATTTAGACTAATGTGCTTTTCATAGAGCCTTCCTGTATTTGTTAAAGGGCATTAGAAATATAAATTAAGTCACACAAATGTTTCACTAATTTTTTATTTCTTAGTCTATTTTCCATTCTGCTAGATGTGTTGTGCTGAATTTATTTTGTATGTTTGCTGTCAGGCGTCCATCCACCTATTAATCTGCTCTGCAACAGGTGTCCTGTGTAACCAGAAAAACCACTTCATTTCCCTCGTGTCAGTGTCACTCTGACCAAATGAGCTCATCTTCTCCTTTTCATCTGTGATGACACAGTGATGAATGTGGTTCACCATTGTTCACATATCTCTTTCCTCTTCAGTTTTCTTCATCCAGCGTTTCCTTCCAGAACAAAGCAGTTTGGTCTGAAAATAAAACATTAAACTGGACAACCATTGACCTAAACAAAATTCTCTTTATTCAGATTTAATGCTGGTCTTATCGTTACATAGTAAACAGTTAACAATTACAGAAATATGTAAGACTGTCCAGTTTAAGCCATCTAAAAAAAAAAAAAAAAAAAAACAATAAAAAGAAAAGAAAAGAAAAAAAAGGTAAAGTGCAAATTCATTAGTGCCTCTAATCAAGTTACTCTATTAAAAACAAAACTCTTGGCAGTGAAGGGGCCTTACAATGATTATTTAAATGCATGTGTATAGTCGAACAGGTTTTTTAAAAAAAGGCTTAAAAGCAACAAGATTTTACCATTTTCCTGCATGAAGAGTGATGTGGGAAATCTCAGTGTTTAACCTTCCTATTTTTCTTTTAAATTCAATCTTTATTCTTTGACTAACAACTTAGTGTTTTAAACCAATTAATGACTCAAAAGAGCTGAGCATGATTTAATGTCAACAGATTATTTGCAAATATAATTTCAGTTTACAGGAGGAGCATAAGGTACAGATGATCCTGAACAAATCAGCAGTTGTGGATGACGGTGCCAGAATATGTTACGAGTCAAAAGGCTGGCCACAAAAGAGGGTTTTAGTAGGGACGATTGTGTGACACATAGAGGTGCAGCAGAGGAAATAAACAGACACAGAACTGAAACATATGAACGGCTGAGAAGGATCACATTATTACATCCATACAAGCAATTTGTGGTTGCAACAGTGGCATTTTAATCACAGTGTACTACTCGTCAATCCCTAGCCTCAGTCCATTTCTTCAACTTGTGAAAATCCACATGATGCTGGTCAAAAAAGAAATTGCTGTATATTTCAGGGGTCAAAATATTTGCACCTTTGAGTCCAGTTTAGATCAGCTAATCCTCGAGAAGGTTGATGGGGATCTTTTTTTCAACCAAAGTATTAGAAAACATGCAGAAAGCTGCCTAAACATGCCTACAATGGCAAGTTTGTCTTATATGAAACATATTAGTGCACTCCAAATCACCACCACCCAGCATGTCCCTTTGCTGATCGGTTGCATGAAACTTTCTTGTAAGACATGGGGTTTTAAAGACAGGATTTTCTCTGAGGAACTCCTTTTTGGACTGCATGAAACAGTTCAGTAGAAATAAAGAAAAAATACGTTCTCTTCCTGTAGATTTCAAAAGGCCGGAAAAGTTCATCGAGCATGCAGTAAAAGGGAGGGCTTCTATACTGGCTGCATGTCCTTCATGTCTGCTTTGGAACATTGTATTTGCAGACTTCTGTGGGAGAAAACAGGGATAAGAAAGAATAGAAAGACTTCATTTGTCTCTAAAACGTGCCAGTGACGTTTTCTTTGCACATGTTCTTTTAGCGTCTTCAGTAAGAACAGAACATTGCCCTGAAAATAAGGAAACTGGAAGGTAAAAACTACTGCCATGGCCTCTGCGGTGGTGGGTTGGGGTTAGGATATATGGGTGCTGGTGTTGGGTGAGGATAGGCAGGCACAGTTGTGTTAGGGTTGGGTGGATATGTTGGAGTGGGGTATTGTGTCATGATCCGTGGCTGACTTTGGGTGACAGTGTGGGCTGGAGTTGAGGCTGAAGATGAGGAGGAGGCAAGATGGAGGTAGACCGGGGCAGATGGTGCAGAAGGGACACAGGGTGCTGTCGGGGTCGGGACCCTCTGAAGGACGACATGTGGGTATAGCTGAGACTCAGAGCGATAGAGTCCAGGGAGAGAGGCCTTCAGCAAGCTCTCCTGACTCCTGAATGGGATGAAAACACAAAGAGCAAATTACATGAAATGTTACTGTGACGGTTGTTGAACAGTATGCGTCAATAAAAATAGTCAAATAAATCAATTAAAAACTCTCAGCAGGTGGCAGGTACAAGACTGACAGAAACATGAAAGTATATAAAAACATTCTGATGTTAAACATACTTTCATATTTAACCTATTTTTATCTATAGTTTTCCGTAGTTTTAGCGATAGCTACTGTTGCTAATATGGCTATAGCCTTAGCTATAGCTAGCCAACTGTCAGTAGCCGCTAACTATAGTTTGTTGCTGCCTAGCAATAGTTAAAGGTAGGAGAGGATTTGTTTTCCGGGAGCAGTTTTAACTATGTTGCTTAAAATCCCCTTCATGGGCATTTAATGAATTGCAGCCAATTCATTAAATACTCTATAACAATTATTTAAAAAATGTAGTCACTTGTGAAATGGAGAGGACTGAAAAGAGACTATCCAATCATTTTAACCAGCACGCTGAAAAGATTGGACAGTGGAATGTCTATCAAAGTAATTGTAACAATCAATTAATTAATGTTAATTAGTGGTTCTAGCATGGGCCTTGAACGTGACGCCTTGGAGCTCTTCAATAAAAAAAAATGAAGAATGAAATCAATGTTCTCAGCCTGGGTGCAGACTTTGCCACTGATAATTTGTTTTATTTATTTATTTATATTTTCAGGTTTAGCCTTTAAAATCCATTCCTAACTGGCCATTTAATAAATGTAGTAAAAGTTAAGAAATGTTTTCATCGTAACATCTGCTGTCATGTGTCATTTGTTTACCCCATCACAGCTCCAGAGGGCCTTTCCCCCGCTGCTGAACAAAGTCCCAGAGGAGATGCTGAGGTAATATCTAATTTACCAAGTTAAATCAGGTGTTACTAAAATTTGGCACTAATTTTACACTACAAGAGGGTAAGATGATATCTTGTGTGGATGGCTCTTTGATTGTTGTTTCAGTGTCGACTCTTCATTTCCTGCAGGTTAATCTTTGCTCAGCAGTTAGGAGCACAAATTTTCCCTTTTAACCTCCTGGTTTTATTCATATCCCATTATGCGTTGTTTATTTGTGAGAACTTTAAACATTTTTACTGTTTTTCTTCAGTGTTGAGATTTGTGACTTTTTTTTTGATAAGTTAAATTTTCTTTGGGCTTTGTGAGACTAAGCTTCTTCTCTCCTGCCTTCTTATGGATTTGGTTCACTAAAGAGTGGAGTGAGCTGCAGTTTTACCTTTGGTATCCTCTGTTCTCATATCCACTGAGGCCTGCTGTCAGATAAAGAGGGCTGTCAGGAGCCAGACGAGGGTTCATCCTTTGGGACAGATGGAAGATTTTGGGTGGAGGAAAAGCTTCCCACTCGCCTTCTTCCCTCTCCAGCCAGCACTCACTTTGACGGGCTGATCGCTTTTCTCTGCGTCTGACAAGGAGAAAATCTTTGTCAGCTTACTAGAGTTTGAGAAAATCCAAAATATCATTTGGTTTCTTTTCAGTCCCACCTGCTCCGCCCGTCTCTCTTAGCGCGATACCGACTGGATCGTTCCTGGAGGCAGCAGATTAAGAAGGCCAGGGACATGGCAAAAATGACAATGCCACTCACCACTGACGCCAGTACAGCCACCCTCAGTCCACGGTCCTCTGGTCTGGGAATTGCTGTCATTTGGTAAAAATTACATAGAAAGAAATAACAGATACCAATGTTTTCTTTAACCCATAATATATGTACTGTCTCATCTGAAATATTTGTCCTAAAATGCTGAAATTCTGTATGAGAGACATGTTCACAAAGCAAAATATAAGGTGCTGTCCATTACGACAGAGCTGCTGCTCTTATTAAACAGAATATAAAGTATCCACTACAAGACAGAGATATTTCAAGATCATGGCTAAGTTTTTTTTAATTCTGATATCACACCTCTATATTAGAGTCCATCTTGATTCATGCTTCTGGGTGGATCTACTCACCTTCACAGACAGGCATGTAGTTGTTCCATTGTGCTTTCCCACTTCTGACATTGCAGTAGATTTTGTCACTGCCGACCAGCTGGTATCCTTCTCTGCACCAGAAGGCCAGCACACTGCCGACGGATACACCTGTGCCACTCTCCACGTAGAAGGAACCCCGGCGAGGTGGCAGGACGGGCACACAGGACAGACCTGATGAGAAGCAACACAAAACTGCTACCAGCAAGAAAAAACCTTCGGGGAAATGCTATTAAGAGACAACTTTGTTGATCAGTTATTTGGGAATGACTTAATGAATCTTTGGGCTGCGTTAGCTGACTAAAGCTCAAAGGTAGACTTTTTTTTAAATGTTTCTTTGTGTTCAAGAAACAGCTCAAGTCTCTCAGACCCTTGACTGATAGGAAGCTTTATGGTCTGATGACTAAAACGCCCCTTATCTTCAACATGCACATTCATGTAAGGTCCTGTTTGGTTCATTTTGTACAGTCAGGTGTTTAATCAGGTGTTTGGCTTTTAGAGTTTCTCCCTTCCCTAAACTTATCCCCCGATTCTTTATTCTTTTCTTTTTTTTGCTTTCCCCCTCATTCCCATGTCAAACACACAGTTGACAAGCCTGTCTGTTGTCTGTTCTGGGAGACTGAGATTAGTGTTTACACTGGTAAATGGGAAGAGATGAAGAGCTACAGAGGCAGAGTGCACTATTTTTATCTTTTTTATGCTAGAATACACAAATACCTCAGAGATCTCGTGATGCAGCAGCTATTGTTAGACTGAGCTGCTGGGATTTAACACACGGCAACACTGATTGCATAAAAATGTCCCTCATTTCTTTAAAAAGACTTTATTCAAATGTGGAAACACTAAATGCTGTTTCCACACGTATCCATTTAAGTTTCTGTAAATTAGGGGTAGATTGTTAAAAGTGAAAAATAACAATTAAAAGTGATCATTTTGTTTGAAAAAAAAGGCAATAAATTAATAATGTAAATTCTTTGTCGGTTTCTCTAAAGGAGAATAAACTGCAATTTGCCTGCAATTGTTTGCCAAATTATAGATAATAAAATGCTTCACAGTCTATCAATTGAAGTGTTTTGTTTGTTGTTTGCTGATGTTGTTATAATGAGTATTGGCCAGAGGGGTGTGTGATGCTACACTGTGCTTTACTGTGTCAGCAGCACTGTAATCTGTGTGTTGGGGGGGAGGGGTAGAGTAGAGTGGGATGTCATCCCAGCATAAGACCCTGTGAACATGCAAGCTGCTCTCTGCTGATTAGGAGCGACAGATGGGAGGATTTCTGCAGCAGTAGAAACAGTGAGGGAGACGATCCCGTGATCCTGTGGAAAGATGATGGCTTCCCCTCCCTCATACACACATACAACAAGGCACACACACCAGACACGTGCAGAGTTCAGAGCAGGAAATACAAGCTGACTCACCCCCCCCCACCCCCCCTTTTTTAAAAGAAAGATCTAAACTTTGATGCATATTTGTTTGATTCATTAATATCCTTGTTATTTAACAATAACAATAAATTCAAACAATAACCTTCATTATCTGTCCAAGTCATTTGCCATCAACATTGCTACCTGTGCTCTTCTGTACTGATATCTGAGTTAAATTAAACAAAATGGGCTTTCTGTGTGGAGTTTTCTTGTTCTTCCTGTGTAAGTGTGGGTTCTCTCCAGGTACTCCGGCTTCTTCCCACCATCCAAACACATGCATGTTAGGTCAACTGGCTACTCTAAATTGTCCCTAGGAGTGAGTGTGAGTGTGAATGGTTGTTTGTCTCTCTATGTTGGCCCTGTGATGGACTGGTGACCTGTCCAAGGTGTACCCTGCCTCTCGCCCTATGATTGCTGGGACAGGCTCCATCTTCCCACAATCCTTAGAACAAGCAGTTACGAAAATGCATGGATGGATGGATGCACGGATGGATGGATGGAAAAAGGGAATAAACACAATTGAAAATATGCAGAAACTGTATGAAATCTTTATCCAAGATTTTCCTACAGTCCATCTGAGGAAAATGTTAAGTCTTATGAGGACATGTACATAAATGAAAAGTGAAAACAGTGCTTTCACTGATATATTACTTCTCAAGGTCAAAGAGAGTTCAAATAACTGCTTGGATGCATACTGTGGTAGAAATTTGCATCTGAATAAAAGCAACATGATATTCGATTAAAACAAGGTGAATGTAATTATTATAAGGCATTAATCTGAGAAGCTAATCAGTCCTTTGTTTCAATGCAAGGAGCATCCACGTAAAGAAGAGACAGTTCAGACCAACAAGTTATTATCAGATGGAACAGTAAATGAACTTTCATTGTTATTTTCTTTGGGACTTTACTTGGGTCTATATTTAGCTTGCGTTATCTGCCATATAACTAGCCCAGCAGAGTTTCTAGATTTAATTGGCGAGCCATTGGCTACAGGCTATAATTTGATGAACATTCACCACAGTTTGCTTGAGTTGTTTTGTGCACATCTGCAACTACACAACTGTCCTGGCTCTAATAACTCACTAATTATGTTTTTAATTACAAGGCCATGGGTCTTTTTCAATTAAATATGCACAAGTTAAATTAATTGAATTTTTATGTTGACTCGGAGAATCAGGGTGAATTTATGTAGATGTATACAATATATATATGTATATCTATACAATACACACATGTTTATCTAAATCTACAGATTATTTATCTCCATATAATAGAGATTACTGACCCCAACCATTATAATTGAACTGTATTGTTATACCGAAGTCAAACCATGCATTGTTAGTACAAAGCCCTAATGTTTATTTTCAGTACTTTGATTAAGAAAATGTGAGTTATAGCAAAGTAAAACAGAGAAACCTCTTTGTAAAATGTTTGAAACTGTCTTGACCGTGTGTTTATCTGTGAATATTTCTGGCCATTGAAGACTAATCCTACTTTGCTCTGATTAACCCTTGCTTGCCTGGATTATTAAATTAAATGTGTTATTTATAACCATTCAATATATATGATCTACATAATCTTTCCCTATAATATTAGCCAAATAATAATGTTTCAATATATGAAGCTACTTTTTGGGCGGACAATGGCGTTTACCAATCAGAGAAGACTAAACATGTATGGAGGGAGAGCTTCACTAACTCTGCTCTTTAAAAAAAAAAAAAAAAAAAAAGAAAACAAGAACGAGAGCACAGCACTTTTTATGTGTAAAAATAAAAAAGGGAGACTGCCACCCCGGTCATGTAAACATGTGAATGCAAAGTGTGCACCATAAGATCAGCAGCCAACTCTTTGTAAGCCAGCCACTAATGTTCTCTGTTTTCACTAGAGCTGGTGTATTCATGTCAAGGTGTAATGAGGAACAACATGGACAAAAAACACAATGAATGCTTTTTTTATTCCAGTAAAAATAGTACTTACTGGCATCTAAGTATTTTACTAAAACTAAAATAAACTATATAAAATGTTTTTATTCTCTTAGAATGAGTTATTTACATCCACTTGCCATAATTTTTTATTTATCTTGGTGTCTGAATCAATAAATAACCAGTGAAAGAAGTGACAACCCTCTAAAAATTAGTTTGGTAGGTGCTAAAGGTAAAACCAGCTCCTTTTTTAAAAAAAACAAAACAAAACAAAACAAAACAAAACAAATCTTTTTCTGATGAAAAAAACATATCTAAAAGTCAGAGTGAACATAATGAACCTTATTAAACATTTTATTTTTTTGTGGCCAGCTGAGTTTGTTAAGTAATGTAATTAGAAGTCAACTGGAATAAAACCAGCACGTACAAAATTAACAAAGACATTTACTTATTTCCTTCTTAACCTAATACATCTAGACCTATGTAACTTATTAAATTAGTTCTCCTTCTGTGCTTGTAGACAGATTCAAGAATCATAGTTTGGTTAGTGAAGCTACAACTAGCTGGACTTAACTGTGTATGTGTGAGCCTCTTCTGCACTTCTGAGACTGAGAACATATTTTTTTCTGATACTTGACCCTTTCCAGGCATTTGATTCGGTGACAGATTATTGATAATTTAATCCTTTCTGTTGGCTTAAATTTCTCGGCTGTATTTTGTACAGTTTATTAGTCAGAATATTGACATTTTTAAAAGTTAATCTGCATGCAGAAATAAATAGTACTGCACAAGGACGTACAAAGTACAATATGGTTGTGTAGGCAATCAACATAATCATGTTGTTAGAAAAAGAATTTTAATCACTTGAAAAGCCCAAACAGAATCTATTTACAGTATACAAACTAACAAAAAGTTATGTAACTTAAAATTAAATTCCTCACATCCACATATGCAAACATTTATACCATAGAAAGACGCCTGTAGCTCCATTAACGAACTACTGAAAATATGAGGATACCGTGAGGATACACTGAGCTGAGAGTTTCCTTTTAATTTAATCTTTAAATGCTTAATTCCTGGGGGTTTGAATTGCTGTCATAAAAAGAGAAAAGGAACAATGATGCCAGTGTAAACTGAACAAACAGACACCCCCAGAGAAACCCTGCAACAACAAAGATCACACTTAATGCCAAAACAATTGGAAACGTTTTTCTGTACTTGTGTTTATGTGTATGTGCATGACAGAGCAGCTCGGAAGCATAGATGGTAGGTGTTTGTGTCAATATTTGCATCTGTGGAGCCAGCTCCATTTGCTCAATACTATTAGTTCAGACTCACTGGGAAAAAAGAGATTCTGTTGGGAAAATCTGAGTTGCCTTTTCAAGATTTTGGCTGCCCACAGGGTTCTAATACAACTCTGGCCGTGCAAACCTGGCAACCCAGCACTGCCATACAAACATTCACTTTACTCCAGTCCTCTTTCTCATTATGCACAGTTATAACAGGGCATCACTTTGGAAAGTTTGGATCAAATAAAGATAAGTCTATTTGTGTTAAAGATAGACAGCATTGACATTCATGAGAACAGAATGAGTAAACACATCAGAAACATACTGAATGTACTCATAGCATAGACTTTTCATTTTCTATTTAACGTCCGGCTTCATGAAACTCAGTCAAGAAATTCATATTAGGCTCAGCGAGAGGTCTATCATCTTATTTTGGCCATTTTGTTGGGGATGGGTTTTATCCTTAAAAGTTCAAAAATACATTCTTGTTCTCATTATGTGTTTTGCTGCTTCAGCTTTTGTCACTTTCACTTTGAAGCGTTTTAGTGCCTATTAATCAGCTTGAATTGCTTAGCTGGTTGTCTAAAATGAAAAAAGGGGAAAACAATGGTTTATTTTATTGTTTGAAGTAAAAAAAAGATAAGTGGTTGCATAATTTGTAACAATATTGTACATGTGATATCCACAAAGCTTAAATCCAGCTAATATCATGTACTGTCCATAGGATAATATATCACCTTTAAAAAAACCCAACCTTTTCTATGCCTAAACATGATGGAATAAGAACATTTCCTTGAACTTGATCACTAAAGTTTGTGGATGAAAGGTAGGACAAAGATCTTAAACCTAGACATCAGAGTGCTGGAAAGAAATTTCCCTCTTCCACTTTTGGCTTGTTTTTCCTGGATAAACTAAGCTGCGATATACACTGAGTCATACTGCCAAACGCTAAAGATCTGAACTGAAACGAATGAAAGATGGCCCGCTAGGCTGATAGGCTCGCTTCTGCTCTGTCATCCATGTGCTTCTGTCTTATTCTACTTGACCTTTGTTTTGTCTTTGCTACAGCTGCTCTCTTATGTGATCTGACCTCAAACATCATTCTGCTGTGTCCTCTCCATCGGTGTATCTATTTCTGTTGCACCTCCGATGCATTGTACCACAACTGATTACCTAATCCCCACAGCTCTTTCCCTGCTTATGTAGTAAATGTCTCCGTGCAAACAGATGAAGGCATGTGTGTTCTCCACAGCCATGCAATCATGCTTTTGGCATGTTACCATTAGCTGTGTTGTGATTTTCATACACAAGATCAAAAACATTAAGAAGAATGTTATTTATGATAATTATAGTCAACTTGAAACAGAAGCTAAAATGCACCCTAACCCTATCAGCTTTTGTTGGCCCTGACAGAGGATAATCTCTGCGGTTAAGCAGAGCTGTAACAGTGGGCTTGAGATCATAGAATGAACATCAGTGACACAACAAAAGGGAATAATGACTTGTGGTTTTCAATTAAGCTTGATTAATTGGAGTTACAACAAAAACAACAACTGCAAAATGCTTAAAACTGAATATCTAGCTTGCATAAAGATGCATAGTTATGCTGAAAACCTTCATTAAATTTCCATGACAGAGATGCAAGCCATCCTGATTCATCTTTCTCTGCTCCATGTTTCATTGTGCTGCCTGTCAACTTCAATTTAACAGGAATAAGTCAACTCAAACTTATTCTTGCATTCTGAAAATGCAGAAACTGATATACTCTGAGGGTAAATGGGAGTACTTTGAAAACAAGAGAAGCAAGAGAAACTGGGTTTGACCTTTCCTAAACTTATGAGTCCACAGTCAACAGTGACTTTTTTCACAGTGACTGAGGAGTCATATGAGTTGACAAGGTTCAAAGCTGACAGTGGTTTCTGTTTTGTTCCTCCTGTGTTAGTCTGATGCCTTCTTTCTCTTAAAACATATGGAATAAATCAGCAGACTTTCAGTTCAGTTTAGTTTAATTAACATAGTAAATGCTTAGAGAAAATGCAAAGATGTTTTGCATGCTGGAAGTGCCATTTTGTAAATATAATACCCAGATTATCCTATATAGCGGTCTGGATGTCACAATGTCTGGAACGATGGCGATCCCACAGGTAGTGACTTTGAGATCATAAATCTTTAGGGGTAAACCTCACTGTGGGTGCATAAATTGCACAGCTGAATATCTGTTGATGGATGAGCTATGTTGTCTTGCAAAATATTAAATTGGTGTTTTTTCAAAATCCTGTTTATTGGTGAATTTATAATGTTATGTATACATATTATAATACTTCCATGTACACTGAGTCATCAGTTTATTTTATGGCATCATATGCGGGCTTTTTAATCATGCTTTTGATGATAAATATGAGTTTTAATCTAAAAACTTATTAACATTTATATTATTTCACATATACAGGAAAGATTTTTGTAGCTTTTGAGACTTTAGAGGGTTACCCTTCAATTTTACCATTGAAACACTGGTCTGAGCTTAGAGTTCAGCATCTGCGCATACAAAAAATATAATAATTCAACCAAAATCAAGATGATAGTTGTCATTTTGATTACCATACCTGGAAGTATGCTGATATTTCATGAGTTGTGTTGAACTGGCAAAATGAGGTCAAATGAAGATGCTGAAATTTTAACACATTAATCTTTGATTTAAAATTTCATACAAATGGAGCTGTGTAGGCTGTGTGCTTCTTAGAGAAGGCTTCCAAGACGTCGTAATGGATGCATTTGTATAAATGAATGTATGATGAAATTGCACTTTGGCTTCTCTGGTGGTAAGCCCTCATAGCTCCAGTATTAGTAATATAAGTCTATGCATATTCTATCAGCTGGGAAGTCAAGCTAACTTTGACCTTTCTTAAATAAATATGGGAAAAATATGAATGTTGGTCAAAGTCTTTGAACAACAATAAAGTTTCTTATATTGACTGTGACTGTGACAATGTTCAGTTCCACAGAAAGGCTTTCTGTCTGCCTGATTCATTCTGCACATGTTATTCATGCCTTCAAAACCTCAAAGTACTATCAGCTTAATGTCAGTAAAAATGGTTGTTGTGGAAAAGTGGTCAATGTCAAGATGGTTATTGCGTTCTTCATCGTGTAGTAGGTGCAGGCACTGGAGTCTCTGCTTAGTCTGTAAGGCAGCAAACAGGCTAATGTTCTTGACAAATAGGATCATGTCTAGCTTGTTGTTTTGTATGGCAAAGCATGCTAACAAACAGATCAGCTTCTAGGTTTGTGTTAATCTTTGAAATCTCTTTACTGTCATGCCCCCTGCTCCTCTGTTGTTCTCTCACTGCTTCACCCATCTGAGCAGGATGGGCAGAAGACTCATTTCAGACTCTCACTTAGTGACTTTGCTCGGCCACTTTTAAGCTGTGGGAAGGTAATAATGAAGTTGAGCTGGTGCCAGCAGCCATAGGATTGACAGGCAGAAGACAGAGGAAAGTCTTTGTCTGAAACTTGCCAAGCCTGCTATAGTCTCCTGAATGACGTGAGTGTTTGTCACTGACATAAATATCCAGGGCTCTACATGAGTGTGTTTATATTTGTCTCCAAGGACATTCTAACCGTCAGCAATGTCAGCAGAAATCACACAGTGTAATTAAGATATTTTGGGATTTTCTGTAGCGCTCACATCACTAAAAGGAGTCTTAAGTCAAGTCAAATTAGTAGAGGTTTTCTGTTATTTTCTCTGCTGACATGTAATACATACACTGAGACAACTTTTTAGCATTTTAGTACTGCTCACAAATTGTTAGACCCCCTTCAGTCTGATATTCCTGCAGCCTTTTAAAGTAGTTGTGAGCTGTTTTTCTTCAGGCTCTGAAGGTCTTTCAATACTTTTCTTTAGACATTGGCTGCTATTTCATTCTTTTTTTAAAAAAATCCAGTCTTTGTACTCAACCTTTTTCAGAGGACTGAAGTACATTTTGTTCAGTCACTTCAAGTGTAAAAGAGGCGTCTAATTTAAGATATGAACCAGTGTTGTGCTGAAACATTACAGACAACTGAGCAAAGAATTAATTTTAAATGTATCTTTATTTTGGCAGGAATAACAGGGTTTTTTTGCAGGAACAATTTAATTCCCATGGAGCTTTTGAGGCAGGTTGTGGTTGTAGAAGGAATATGCTGAAGCTCAGCTCATGGCCTACACCATGACAGAGCTACTGGCCAAAATCTTGGTGTATCTCCACATAGTGTGCTGTGAGTCCTTAAAAAATGTATACTTGATAGGTGGATAAAAAAAGGAAAAAAAAAAACATGGCAATAGATGAGCAGAACTTAAAAATCTTATTAAATATAAAAAATATTGGTTGTTGGTAAGTTATAAGGAAGGGAACAATGACATTCTCATTTCTGACACAATATTTGCATTATAATTATATCAAAAGTTCCCATTGGACACAACTGGCATGTCAATGGAAAGGAAAGACTGGTGTGTGGTCCCTCTGCCCTTCAAGGAAGGAATTACTGGTTTAAATCCCATCCAGCACAGTCTTTTCCGTGGTATTTCACACTTCTACTTCCACTGAATTCCTGCAGTTTCCTACTTTTTTACTTTGCTCCCACACGCATATGACGGAAGTTAAAATTAAAGGGCTGCGTTTAGATGTTCAAACAGACATGGCCATGGTTAGAAAACTACACTGGTATATAAACTACAAAACAAGTAGATATGCATTAATATTTGACAGTCAGTCTTGAATATTTACCTTGTTTACTGTATTTGCCTCTATGTTTATGTTTCAATAAACTGAATGTACATATTGTCCCATTTTTCAGACAAAAAAGAATTTAAGGGTGGCTCAAGAATTATGCGTAAATGGTGCACAAACCACACTAAAAATAGAAAAAAAATCCTTGAAGGGACAAAGGTAATTGGCTTTAAAACCAACCTGCTTGTAGTGAGAAAATCTGCTCTTGTGTGTGTTAGCATGTCAGCAGGATTTCTTGTGCCAGAAATAACCTGAAATAGACAAAGGTTATTGGCTTTTCCTCTAAGCTAATCAGACTGAGGGCATTGTTAGTATTAAGGTTTACATTTTAGGCTGTTGGCTGACGATCATTTCTTATCAGACTCAGGAGTGAAGAATAAGCTGCTTAGTATCATGAAACTGTATCTAAATCTGACCTTCAGATTTTATTTTTAATCAAGGTGCTTGATTCTCTTGACCTCAAGAGACGTATTAAAGTCGTAGTAGAGGTCGGCTTGTTTCCTGAAACACTTACCTACCATCTCAGTAAATCTCATTGAAATTTGTTTGAACAGGAAAAACTAAAGAAAACACCACAGACAGTAATCAGACAGTCATTCACTATAAACTCCTGCTTGGCCAGGATAAACTAACTTAAGTAACTGATATAGGCTTCATGGAGGGATTAACACGAACATCAACTCTTACCTACTCTGTTTAGGTTAATAGGTTGTGTTACCGTGTTAATGTTGAGGCTTAGGGCATCTCTAAAGCTGAAATAACTGTTGCTGATCAGGAGCCTGTGAACACCTAATCACAAACACCGGGAAGCTGCTGCAGTTGCTTACTCCATCCTCCTCTTAGTCTGCTATCAGCAATGTTTCTCAGGAAATAACAATGTAGGAATGAACTTGTCCAAACTTAAAAACAGTTAGTATTCCCATATTAAATCTTGGTTTTTTTGTTTTTTTTAAAAATATGTATAGTGTTTTTTGCCTGTGGCATTGATTTTACTTATCACCTTCGCCGAGCTACAGGTGTAGATGGCTTTTAGTTGGTTCATCGCTATGATCCAGAGATAGATATTTTGACAAATATTGGGTGCATTGCACATTATGCTGAATATAAAGCTCATTGCTTTTATTTTGACCCTCTTTGCTTTTCTAATAGTGCCACAGGGGAGAAAACATTACATTGTCGAATCATTTAGCCTATTAGTGTTGACTGCAGTGGACAATGAGATTATATGGACTTCAACTGTAAACAGAAATCTATGGGCAACATTATTCAGATAAAAGACATTTAGATAAAAATGAGAAAAACAACCTAAAAGTTAAATCCTGACAGGTAACAAATGTGTGTTCTTGAAGTCCAAAAACAGAGTAATTTCAGGACAAGCTGATCAATATCAGAGCTTTGATCAGTTTACTTCCAGCAAGAGTGAGTGGTGAGAATTCCTGGACGAGCTGCATAATGAATTGCTAATGGTATTGACAGTCTGACAGCTTTTATTCAGCACTTCAACAATCAACTCAACACACCTCAACAGACTATGGATGTTTTTCTTCACCAAGGCGGGCTGAGTATTCAGCAACGGTGGGTAATCTGTCTGTATGTCTGTTTGCAACATAACTCATAGCTATGGACAGATTTTGATTAAATTTTTTGTAAATCTCAGAAATGGAATAAGGAACAATGGCTTGATTGCACTCTCTGTGTGCTTCTAGTTAACAGAATTGATGTAAGTGTGTTTGCAGACACTTGGTGTACTTCAGGTCCTACCGTATTACTAGGTTGAGGGTCTTACATTAAGCGAGATTTTTACATGAGATTAGCAGGTTTGAGGTACTTCTAACTATGGGAACAATTCTGCCGTTATATGAGGGATACAGAACTGTTTAGAGGAGGAATGCAAATGAAACACCCCTTTTTTTTTTTTTAATGAATGGCCACCGTTTCAGATGAATACTTCTGTAGCAATAAAATCTGAAATTTTCAAGTTAATAAGGTCAAGCTAATGAATGAAAATAATGGATTTAAAGCAAAAACGGTTTACTTTAAGTGATAACTGTACACTTTCAATACAAGAGATATATAATTTGATATTCAGATATCAAATTGTTGCAGCTGTGTACCAGGGTCATTATATAAAGGTTTTACATTGTATATGTTGTTCAGCCACCATATCTGGTTTGATTCAGGTCACCAAAACTGGTTGGGTTTGGACACCCAAAGGAAAAAGTCATGCCATTTTGAATCTGCAAGTTATACACTTTGAGATCTGATAGTATATTTGTTGGGGGAAATCTGATCCTGTACAGCGATGGTTGTCAGTTTTATTTGAAATGGGAGCATAAATTACTAGATTATAACCATGTTGTATTAATAAAGACTTAAAACTGTTGATTGTGAACTGAAAGCCATTAGGTGAAAGTGTACTTTGTTAACCAAATCATCAAAGATGAAGTGAGTTTTCTATATTTCTATATGAATTGGTGTCTCTTTGCCCACGGAGAAGTTTATCCATGCTTCCCAAGAAAGAAAATGCATAATCAAATCATCATTGTATTGGCTTTGCTTTTTAGACTCGGTTTCCATGTCAACCTTTTATGTACTGCTAAAACTTATGGACAATTGATTAAGAGGTCTTGCCAACGATTAAAATGCCTTTTTACCAGTAATAACAAATTACATTTTTGTTACTTTTGAGTCAAATAAAGATAAAACAGGTAAAGTAGAGTTTTGCTGAAGTAAACATAACTAACTTCCAGCTGACCAGCATATGAACACATAAACTGTATAATTGTTCGGGCTGGACGTGCGATGCGCACGTCCAGCCCGAACAATTATACTGAAAGACTCTGAAAGACTCTTCTCATGTTTGTTCATTCCCCCTCATTTGGTTGTAAAATATTGGGTCCAAGCACTAAAAAACCTTCAAAAGACTTCATCTGTCTATGAAATAATGACTGAGACAGCTTTCCAGCTGAAGATGAAATAAAATGAGAGAAAATGTCCAAACTTAAACACAGTGTTTTAGCTATAATCCAGTCCCAAAGCAAAGAGTCAATTGTGGCTGAATTATATTGTATAGAAAGTAAACCTGGACTGCTGCTTTCACCTATTAATGCAAGTGGAATAAGTAGTTTAATGCCATGCAAAAACATACCACACATGCTTTTTTTTATTTACTTCTGGGCAGTTTAATATTTATCACACCTCCAGCATCATGAGTGTTTGGCAGCTCCCTTACAGAAAAGCTCTGATATGGCGTAATTCATGCATGTGACACGATGTTGCAATTCAGCTGATCAGCTGTGTGTGTGTGTGTGTGTGTGTGTGTGTGTGTGTGTGTGTGTGTGTGTGTACTGTTGAAGTATAAAGTGCTTATTCCTGCTTGGTTGGACCCAGAGCTGCAGTTATGAAATGAGCAACTGTGTTTATTCTCTAAACCTTTAAGAAGATTGATGTAGTTTGGTCCGACTGTGTCCATTTCTTATGCATGGGAGTTAGTGAGTCATGTGTGTATTGGGCACGTGAGGTTTGCATTTTTTTTTTTTTTTTCATCTGCTCTTGGCCGTTCATGCATACATGTGACAATGCAAGCTCTGAGAAGGGCGTATGAGGGACATGACAATAAAAGGTGGAAATAAAGACGAGAAAATGGGTGAAATAAAAAAAAAAATA
This sequence comes from Telmatherina bonti, assembly GCF_933228915.1. NCBI lineage: Eukaryota > Metazoa > Chordata > Actinopteri > Atheriniformes > Telmatherinidae > Telmatherina > Telmatherina bonti. The sequence goes on along the minus strand of NC_136632.1, from coordinate 18,475,088 downwards.
GGAGTGTGAGGGTAAAATATTGAGAGAAAAGAGAGTAAAAAAAGGGGAGAGCTTCTGCTCTAATGGCGGTGAAGTCATGCAAGTGATGCTGCAGCTTTTTCTTCAGGCTGAACAACTCCAATAGGTGCATAATGAACCATCTTTAACTGCAACACCTTGAGCCACACGCACATCCACTTTCACAAAACACCTGCTAAACCTGACCTCAGGCTGAACCCCAATCATTTCTTGTAACCTAGGCTGTAAGTCTAAAACTAATAAAGAGCTCCTTCAAAATATGATCTGGATTTTATTACACACATTGTTGCTAAATTGATAAATGATAACATTGATGAATGGTAAAAAAAAGATCTTGTATACCATTTTTCTTCTCCATAATAGACGGAAAGTTTAGCTCTCAGTTAAAAGCCAAAGTGGGGAAGTACACAAGCACGTGCTTCCACATGCAGATACTTTGAAGGAATGCAGATGTTTACTTTTGGAAATCAAACTTTCCTTCCTGATGAGTTCTGATGGAAAAGCCAACATGTCTTTTTTGATTTCGTAAATAAGTCCTCGTGGTGTGTAAATAAAAAAAAAATACTCAGTAAGTTTTTCAGACGAGCAGGTCTCCTCTTTGATGTGTGATCAAGCCAAACTGGAAAGAAAAGCTAACCAGGTATAAAAGAAGTCAGTAAAAACACTGGAACTTAAGGTGTTTGTACTTATTTAGTTTGAAAAAATTTGAGTTTGTAAAAATATGCTTTTTGTGATGTAATGGACAAATCCAGGTCTAAGAACTCCTTGACTGTAATGTCTCTCTTTTGTATTTAACTTGAAAAGTTCCTGTAAATCTCTTTGTTTTGTTGGAATAAAATGACATTAGGGATCTTGTGTGTTATATGACTTGCTATGTAACGATAACTCTATGATCAGAACAACAAATACCTTTTAAGTTCCTGCTTTTGGCTCCATTTTTAGATAACCAGTTAATTTAAAGGTCTCTTGGATTCATTTTAACACTGATCTTACTTATTTGTGTCATCTCGATGCTATCTAGTCTGACATACATTCCCGTTAAAATAAACAAAATGAGCGCAAAAAGTTTGATTCAAACTTGAGTTCAGTGTGAGTCTTAATGCACATTTAACTCTGGTACGCAACAGTTTTAAGTCACCAGTAAAATTACGAACACATGAAAAGTTTAGGCATGCCATATGATCAGGTGATGAGTCTTAGATGGACCAACCTGTGTAATTGTTGGTGATGATCTGAGTCTGCATCTCTGTCAGAACCTCTGTTTTTGCCTCTGTTGGTGCTTCTGTTTGTGTTGCGGTTTCTGTCTCTGAAGGTCCCTCTGTTGGTGTTGCTGATGGTCCCTGTGTTGGTGTCCCTATCGGTATCTCTGTCGGTGCGCGGGTTGGTGTTTGGGCTTCGGTTGCCAGATCTGGCTGCAGCTGGACTGTGGTGGAAAGCCATCCCTCTGGCTGTGATGTGGTACCTGTGCTCTGTAAGTCCCCTGTGTTCAAAGTGGAGCCCCTAGCCAGGACCACAGAACATAGCAAGGGGCAAAGCAACATCCAGAGGTGGGTGCCACCACTTTCACCAGCTTGTTGGCTCTTCAGAGGCATGATATCGGCTACTGAGGAAGAGCTATCTGAAAAGAAAAATAATTCACAGCCTCATGATAAAGCTCAAATCAAGAAAAGATCCTTCAGGAGAAAGAGTCTTCCTTCTTCTCTTTCCTTCCCTCTTTTCTGTTTTCCTCTTTAGTTCTATCTCTTCTCCACCGTCTCTCTCTCTTCTTTTTTCGTCTTGTCTGAACTTCTCTCCTCACAGTCTTAGTTGAAAGAAGAAAACGTCCTCTGTGCTTCCACTGGTGATGCTGCTGTGCTGCATGAAGGTATGACAGAGAGAGAAGGGATGTGAGAGCCTGTGCATGCCTGTGTTCATGTCTTTGTGTGCGTATGAGGTGGGTCCAGCTGTAATCTGTCTGCTCTCTGCTCACTCGCTGTTATTTTCTCTCCATCCTCCTCCTCCTCTCCGTCCCTTGCCTCGCTCACTCACTCCACTGCTTACTCTCTCCCTGATCTCCAGCTGGGCTGACTGAGCTCTTGCATAACAGTAACTCATTTGCTGAGCTGTAACTCATGCAGACTTAAGTCCTGATATTCCTAGTTGCTGCTCTTTCCCCTTCTACCCTCTCACCCTGTTTTTTTTCCTCTCATGCAGACTGAGCATAGAAGCCATTTCATGTGAAAATTGGTGACCAGAATATATTTGTTCCTAGATTACAGGCTGGAGGTTAAAACTCCACACCACTTGGTTAAAGTGATTTTAGACAAAAACTGAACACAGAATGAGATTGTTATCTAAAGTGCAGCTGAAAAGTTTGCTTGGCATTTTTCTTATTTTGGTCACTTTATTGCCACTTTTGTTAAAGCTTTGCATTGTGCAAATGTCTTGGGCTGCTCCTCATATCTTTACATTCAGCTTCCAAGACTTTCCTGTAATCTTTTAAAGTGGTCTGAGTAATACTTATCCAGGCTCTCTAAACTTCTTTGAAATATTTCTCTGGACATTGGCTGCTTTGTCAATAATTTTCAGTCCAGACTTTGTACCTCACCATCATCATAAGAATGCAAATTATGTTCAAAGACACATAATTTGTTCCCATTTCTTTAGTTGCATGTGTAAAAAATGACAAATAAATACAGTTTGATAGAAACAAAACAGTATTTTTGAACCAACAAGGTAAATCTAGAGGGGCTACTAGATGTAGAAACTTGGCATCATACAGCATGGTGTGAAATGTGTCCTTAAAATATCAGGCAACTGGACATGTAAGGTAAAATAAGTCTAAAAACAGCCCAAAATTGATTGACAGTATATGAAAGGGATGTCCTTAAGAAATAAGAATGAACCTGCACAGATCTGACAGAGGACCTGAAAGATGTATCTGTTTCTTCAGATTATCCATTTGTTGACCGAAGCCTCATCAGAAAGGGTTACCATGGAAGTGAGGATGAGAGAGGTCATTCTCAAGTATGGGAAACATGCAGAAAAGGGTGAGGTGTGCCAAGTTATACAAGAACAAGAAGGAAAATCCATGGCAACGGGTCTTATGGAGGGATGAGTCCTCTCAGAGCCCAAACTTCAACATTATTCAAGCAGTGTGGGATCTTCTTGACAGAAAACAGAACAACAGGCAGCATTATCCAAAGAGGAAGCTTTTAGACCATATTGGTTTTGGAGACATATCTATTTGCATTAAAATGGTAAAAATTCAGTGGTAACACTTTACAATACTGGACACAAAATTTACTTTATCACTAGGAAATGCCTTATGGGTGTATCAGAAACTATCGGGTACTTAACCAGTACTTACTGGTGATCACAAAGACCTGTTGTTCCCTAATAAGCATAGTCTTTTTTTGTCACCAGTAAGTACTGGTTAAGTATCTATTAGTCCCTGATTTGTTCCTCTTTGGATTCCCTGATTACTAACCAGTTGTTCCCAAATGAGCCTAATGTTTGTGGTCAAAGTGCTATTTCTTTTCTGTACATGACGAACTACAACAGAAACCTAGCACAAGTTACAGTTCCAACTACTGTCTAAGAGTGCAAACCCAAAAATTTTTTTTAATCTTAATACCTTTACTGCACGATATAATCTGATTTGATACAGTACAACAAATATTCAGTATTATGTTAATATTACATAATGATGAGAACAATCTTTATTAAAAAAAAACCCAAAACACTACATCTATCAAGTTTAAGGTCAGGGTCACATGTGGCAAATTTTTAACTTTGTTGCAATTTTAGTGTAGTTTTCTGGGTAGTGCCTCTTTCATCGTAATTAATGTGAAACTGTGCTAAATCAAACCATAAAGTTCTGTAGTATATCTATGATTACACAAAATTTCATGAAAATATCAGGTTATTTTTCTTGTTTCATTGTTTTTAATCTCCTGTCCTGTCTCTTGCTGTCACACTGGATCTTTCTGATGAAAAATGTGACTTTAGCACCTGCCTATATTCTTCTGCACCACTGAGTTTGTGCACAATCTTCCTTTTGCATCTGAGCAGTATCTGTGCTTGCATGTGCATGTATCCACATGTGGGACTGTGAGTGTGTCAGAGGTGCATGCTCAGGTGTAACATGATGACCCTGAAAGCTCTTGTTGATAGCTCCCTCGTCACAAAGTCCATGCAAAAGATGTGAATAATTTATGCATCTGGGACAAAAATAGGAGAGAGAGATGGACAGAGAGGAAAAGAGGTAGATTCTGTAAGTGAGAGAGCGAGCTGAGACATTGACCAGCCACACAAAAGCAGGAAAAAACAATCAGGGGGTGAAAAAAAAGACAGCTGGAGATTGGAAAAGAAAGACAGATGAAGTGAGTTTCAATGCTTTTAGCTGGAAAAAACAACCATCTATCAAATGTTAGGCCTGTAAATGGGGACATGGTAAGCTCTGCTGCCACAAACTACATTATTTACAGCCACTGCTTTGCCAAAGTGGACACAAGAAAGGCTTTAAAGTAGTCATCTAAGATTTTATTATTTCATTTTGAGCTCTTAAATTATAGCTGAACCAGGAAATGATTTTAGTGGGAAAAAAAACAGTTGTCCTTTCAATGTAATTTAGAAAACAAAGTTAAAACAGAAAAAACATTAAAGTTTAACGGATGACAAAGTTTCAGTTTAACTCCAATTCTTCAACTATGTGGCAGATTTTTAAACCTTCAAGTGTTTTAAAAAATACGTGAAAAAGAAAGAAAATTTTCTACATTTCTTAAGCAAACACAAGTTTGCTTTTGATTGTCCACATCAACATAATATAATGTTTGGATTGAGTTTGTCAAATGAATCCCAAGGAGGATGGACATTCTGATCTCCTTGTGAATTCTTGGTCTTCATCAGGACCTTTTCCCAGAGGAGCATGTTCAGAAAACATCATCAACGAACAGCTCTCAGGACATCTCTTACAGAAATGATTCCTTTTTAAGAAGAAGAAGCAGATAGCACCCTCTAAGGTCCTCGATAATGTACCTTCTCTAAGCCTCAAATCAGGTGGCAACACAATTTTGGAAATTTATTATCTGCAGTATTCCTTTTGTTACTTCCAGGTTTTTGTGACCATAAATGAGGTTTTGGACCTTTATGTACTGGTAAAGCAACCTGGAAGTGACAGGAAGGGTTTAGCCTGACAGAATTAATCCTACAAATGCAAAAATATTATATTTGAGTTTCTGAGACATTTTGCATCACTTCATGATAGAAACTTCACTCATAACCCTGTTTTACACCATATACTGGTCTCCTGACCTCTGGTTGACACCAGAAAGCAAAAGATGACACTACTATAATTTTGACCTATCACATGTTCATAAATGGTGAAAATACCTCAAAAATAAATTGTTAAATTGTTTTTAGGGTTTGTTAAAGAGCCAAATAAAGGCCTCAGGTTTAAAAACTAGACTTTTCTGCTCAGTGAATCTAAGGTTGGGTTTTAAAGGGTTAAGATTGATCTTTTTTCATTTATTCAAAAATTAGAGTCACAACAAAATCATTTAATAAAGTACACAATTGTAAATTATTTGATCTGTTTTACTTTAAGGCCCTGCGATGGACTGGCGAGCTGTCCAGGGTGTATCCTGCCTTTCACCCAAACACTGCTCGGATAGGTTCCAGCTTCACCACGACCCTTAATCAAATTAAGCGATTAGGATAATGAAAGAATGAATTAATGTTTTACTTTAAAAACGTGCCAGTGATATCAATCACCTAATTAATTTATGGATTCACATATTGTGCAATTTTTGTCAGCTTTTCTTGACTTGACTGCAGTAGCTGTGTTACTTTTTACTGCAAGACATTTTGTAATTACTCATTTGCAGTTGATTCTATCAAGAGTCACAAAACTAGGGTTATCTTGTGAAGTTGATAACTGGTATTATTGCTTTGAAAGATATCCATTGCTGGGGGATTTAATCTAGATCACTTCAAGGTACTGTAGACATGTTAAACCTGTGAAATATGGTCCCTATATGTTTAACTTCACTCTTAGTACTCTGTGTAATTAATGGTAGGAGATGTAGGAATCTTCATGAATAATATTTATTAATGAGCATTCCTACCTATATCATGCTTGTGTCCAATGTGGTGTATAATGATGGTGGTTGTCAAACGGAGGGCCCCCATCTCCATGGACGCCCCAAAATAGGGTTGCCAGAGGATTGTAATAATAAAAAAAAGCACAAATTTAAAAGTGTTTCTTTTTTTTGCTTACCTACATCATTTAAAAAATCTGACTTCATTTACTTGGGAGTCTTGGCTCAAACCGAATTAAATGACACCCCTATGAATTGTATGGGTGAAATGATGCCGCGGCACAATTGTTCTTACTTTATCCAATAAGCAGTAAATGAGGAATTTCAGTCTTTTCTAAACAGTAGTAATTATGCTCTGTTTTATTGTATGGTAGGATACCACTACGTCAATTTGTGAATGTCAAATAATTTCAAAGTTTGCTGGATATTATTTGATCACTAAGCTGGAAAAGAAGCGCAAACTTCCAACTCATTTGGTAAAACTCTGCCTCTTGTGGTGATCATTTTTCATTTCATCAATTACAAAGGACACCTTTAAGCACACTTTGGTCAATCAGATTTGACTTTTAATAATATACTGCACCCTTAATGTGCTGTGCCAGTATTATTTTTTTTCATTGATCATGAAATAAATTACATGCTTGGCATGTATAAATAAATTGTCACAGAGCAAACCATCAGCTTCTACTTAACATTTTATATGACAAGTGACTGGGAAGGCATGTAAAGAAATCTGTCATATTGTGCTACTGCACATAAAATAAACCTCCAGAAGAAGGGTCACCTAGGTGAAATAATGACTCAGATAGAAGAAATGAATAAAACTGACTAATGTTCATGACTTGTTCACAATTTTAAGTGGGTTAATGTGTTCTTGTTGTAGTATATTTAGGGCAGATTGAATTAGTGATTACAGGTAAAAGGGGTGAGGTTGAGCAGATGATGTGGTGAAGACAGATTACAGTTTACTCCCTCGTTAAATCAAAGTGCATAAATGGGGCTTTGATAACACAAGCCAGTGTTGCCTGTGTGATGAAATGATGAGATGAGGAAAAAAACCATATATCACTACATGAAGAAGCAGGACAGTTCTCTGTTTGTCAGCCAGACAGAGCTCTGCTGTAATGAATAATAAAGCTGAGTGCATGTATAGTGTGGTTAATATGAGGAATGTTGGAGGTCTGCCTGTCTGCACGTGCACATTTGCTGCGACAGTGGCAATCTGCAGCTCTGTGACTATCAGCCTAATCCCTAATGCAACATCTTTGAGCACATTAAATACTCTTATATAATCCGAAAACACAGCACACTGACTCCCACATGGCACGCGCAAACATTTATGCAGTATTCTCCTCTTCCACTGCGTGCATGTGTTTGCATCTCTGTCTCAGTGTAGTTGCTATTTTCATGCACATGTAAACATATGCTTACAATGCACACAAGTCCGAATGAGCAGGTATATGAATGAATTAGTGTACATTTAAGAACATTAACTATGAGGATGAGTTTATATGTTTCTATTGTATTTTGTATTTTTGTATTTTGTATTTTTTGTATTTTTTTCATGTGGAAAACAGAAACAAACAAGTCTACAGTTTGCAGAAGTAGTGAGTGCTCATGCAAGACAGAATGGTTTCCCTCCAATGAGAGCTCAATAAATGTCACTTGAGTCTAGCCTGCTAATATTTCTCAGGAAATTTGAGAAAAGTTGACAACATGCAGTTTTTATGGGTCCAAAGTAAAGGATTAAGATTCTTTGCAGTCCTCAAAAGCAAACATTAGTGGATGATAAATGTACGCCATTCCTTATGTTACCAGTTTCTTCTGTTATTTTCAGGTCATGTAATGGGGAGTGGAACGTGCGAAGAGGGCCTAGGCAAGTTTGGGTTCAGCTAAATGATTACACGCTGTAGTTTTATAGTGGTTCCTGCAGGAATGAGTCAAACCCAGCAGAAATGAAGCAGAGGTTAAACATGACAAAGGGGTAACTGAAGGGCAGTCCCAGTAAATCAGGACTAGGAAGCGTCTGGTTCAAATCAGCTGGGAAATGGTCCTTATCAATAAACCGCTACTGGAAGTGGTGGATGGTTGACCCGTTGGGAGTTTTGACTGAGGTATGGAAATACTACTATTCCACTGGATTTAATACTGTATCTTGTTGATCTCAGTGGGGAAACTGGGCCATCACAACCAGATGGAAACAAGATGGAAATAAAAGTAAAAGAATCAGAGAACAAAACTCTCTCAAATCTAATTATCTCTAAACTGTAGTAAAAGCTTTCGTTTACCACTTTTTGTCTCTCACTGGTCACTGCACATCCAGATCTGCTCCCATTTGTCAGTGCTGAAAGAGTAAACTGCCTTTTAATCTGCAGATCGGCAGTGTGAGGATTTAGGTGAAGGTCTGAGCTTTTTTAGACTCCCTGCAGTTTTCATGTTACTTTGGGAGAGGAGCAGCAGTGCCAGATTATAAAATAAGCAATCTGATGTGAGAACATAAATGTGCAGTTACCCCCTGAGAGGCTGGCAGGATTTGGGATCCCTGTAGCTTGTCTGACTTTGGACTCAGTCAACACAAAGGTCAGTCGTAGTCCAATAATAAAAACCATGATTAGTTGCTGTCACTAAGACAGGTCGATGAGAGGGGCATCTAATTTGATTTATAAATTTGTAAATAATTTTAAACTGAATGAGAAATGTTGTATTTTGGCAACTGTTGCACAGGATGTTGTTGCATTGGGAGTTACTGAATTGATCTACAACTTCCAGTCTGCATATCATATTATCCATGTGCACCAGGCCGAACTCAGCTTTGGCCCTCAATGAGTTCCTCTTTTTTTAATAGCAACTTTGATTAAAACTTAAATTAAATGAGTGCAATGCTTTTATTCTGTTTACTGCATTTTGGATTTGGTTCTTAATCTCCGGCACAATTTTATTCATTTAACATTTCTGGTCTTTCATTAAACCGTAATCCAGAGGGACACAACTCCACCTCAATGACAACAGAAGTGATCAGAAAGTGTTTAATAGCTTAAATCAGAGAGCTTACAAGCTGGAAAAATAAGTCTGACATTGACAAGAAAACCTAAATTAAACCATGTGCTTTATCTTATTTCAGATAAAAGCAGCAGAGGTCTGAAACTAAGCAGATTACAAGCATCTCAGATGCATGAATTACTAAACTGATGGCAAACAGGACTAGGTCACTTTGGGGTTCAAACCCTGACTATATGGAGTCACAGAGAAGGTTGCTTTCTAACAGTGCTGTTGAGTTTTAGAAGAGACAAATGTTAGGAAAAAGAAGAAACACAAAGGAACTGGTAGATGTACTGTTTAGAAACCTAACGAGTGTTTCAAATATCACAACATTTATCTAATATCAAATAATTAGCTAATTTAAGTCTTTTCTGGCTGAACAATACAGTGTATTTAGGATGTTCACTTTTACAGAACACCAACACAACATATAGTAGTTGCAGTAATACTCCAATACACTCAGTGTGTATATAGCGCCATCTTGTAGTTACCCAGTGTTAATGCAGTTAATTTCTCACCTCATTCATATGACCTCACAAATTGTTTTATAATCTGTTTGTACAACAAAAAGTGAAAATATACAGATATATAAATATGCAATATGTTCAAATATCAATTTTATTACATATGTGCATTGGTTAAAAAAACCCCAAAGCATTTGTAAAATATGTATATGAACTTATAGGTCTGTTACACCTAAGGTCACACTTTATTTCAAACAAGGATGAGATCAAATTAATCACGTTTAGCAAACACCGCACCAAAAATATTGCCATGGCATAATTACAAAGGTTTGACCCCATTAGATGAGTTGCTCAGAATAAAAACACCTGTGGTGTGCACAGTTCAGTTAATGTGTTCAATAGTAACTATTGACAAGTGTCTTGGATGTAACTCTGTAAATCATCTAGATGGAAGTGTTCTGCGTAAAAATCAGAGATCGCTATTAGGGCTTCTAAGTTTGGTCAACAGGGCGTGCAAGTCTTGCATTTTTTCAGTATTTCCCCTCTCCAACACACCCAACTCAAATCAAATTGATCCAACAGCCTATAAAGTTCTGCACCACTACACATTAATTTGAGTCAGGTGTGCCTTAGTAGAACCAATTTGAGAATTGGGTTGTGAAGTTTCTAAGCATTGCACAGTCATGAAAACGGTATTTACATCCTTTCATTGAAATATTTAAACTAATATGTAATAATTATGGGCTAACAATCCTACTCTAATCTGGGAGGTATGTACATTATCCACTAGGGGTCTGAAAATCGAATAGAAAAATCGAATGTCAGGATTTTTTTGCTTCACATTTTTAAAATCAATTTATTTATTTTTTTTTACTTTTTTTTTTCAAATAATCCCTGACAAAATTTTTGTCTTTTTTTGTTTTTATTGATCTTTTTACTTGTCTTCTTGGGCATTATAGCAGCAGAATGATGGATTGTCTACTGTGTTGTTTTTCCCTAATTGAAATCAAGAAAAATGACATCGAATCAAATTGGGACAAAAGCATATCGTCACAGCCCTACTATCCACTGTCCATGTTAGACATCCAAGCAAGAAAAATTCAAGTATTTGAGAACCAAAATTCAAGGCAAAAACCCTGTCCAGTGCTCCGACCTCTCAGGCTATTTTCTGACAAAAAGGAAAACAGAACGGAGTTGTGGATCTCTGCATGCCCTGAAATTATCTTTTTCAATTAATGGCGATTCAAATCAGTGTTAGAAAGAGGAGCTGCCTTTACTTTCTTTGTTATTTTGTTTATAAGATATGAGACATTTCATTAAAATCTCAATAAATGAAAGCAGTTTGAGAAAACATGTTAAACGTTTCCTTAAAATTAGTAGAAATGTAATAAAAAACTGACTGATTTAGAATAATATGCCAGTAAATAAACCTTATAAACACATAATGTTGAATCAGTAATTACCTGGTAAACATCCAGAAACGCATGGACAAAAGATCAAGTTGCTGTTATTTTTCTTCCTGCTGACAAATGCAGAGTGCTGACAGGATTTTTGGTGTGTGTCTGTGTGTGTGTGTGTGTGTGTGTGAGACGAAGAGAGAGAGACCGAGACAGAGGGAGACAAAGAATTAATCAAAAGACACACTGTCTTCTGTTGTGATGCATGCTTGTCCCGAGCTGCCCCAATCAGCAGAGGCCTGCGTGTAGATGAGAGATATCACCAAATGTTGATGAGATGAAGATCCGAGAGCCGCTAAAAAGTTCAAAGTCATATCAGGGTCGCAAACAAGTTGACTTCCATTTGAGGATTTTTCTCTTTTTTGACACTTAATACAAACATGGGAATCAGCACAAAGCACACAAGCACAGTCATCTGCTGCATTTTAAAAATGTTTCATAGGACTTTGAAACAACTAATATCTCTACAACTCCCACCACCAAAAAAAAAAAAAAAAAATACAGCATTTGCCTTCCATGTTGGAGAAGAAAAACACCTTTTTACATCCAGAACTGCTGCAATTTCTGGGCATTTTGGAGAAAGTAAGCATTTGCACCAACCAACTGACTGTAGGTGTCGATCCCACTATCTCTCTTAAGCTGAGTACTATATCACTGAAGCTAGGTACCCTTCAGTCTGGCACTAACTAACCCAATCGGTACTAACTCTGAATGGGTTGACCTTGCCGTAATTGTGAATTAAACCAAACACTTCAAGCCTTTCTGAGGGTCTCAGGACAGTTAATATTTTTCTCTCTTCTGGGATGCAGTGTCAAATTTATACACATTCTTTTGCTGCAAGCCTTATAGATCGTGAGAGATCGAGATGTGACCTGAGAATGCTGCAGACTACTCTTTTACCTTGTATAATTCTACATAGCAACAGGAAGCAAGAAGGCAAGGTGGATGAGCGGAAAAGCCATGGGTTTCTAAGCTAGTGTTTGTTACCATGATGAGCTGAACGCCATAAAGGACACATAAAGGACTCGGCCTTTCTAGATGAAATCTCCATCTTCTTAAAATGGCTTTTATTTTACACATTATGTAAAACAGCTTTATATGTCACTTCTGAAGTTCTTGAATTTTCTCAAGGTATGTTGATGCGACGGGATTGATATTTCAAATTTTTTCTTCTAAACTGTCAATCAAACTTAAGGTTATTGTCAAAGAAACATCTCATGGATGCACAGGGACGCATCATCAGTGATGTATCCTGGGTTCATCAGGTGTTTCGGGTCTCGCAACATCAGACACCCTCACCCGGGCCACCCAACCGCAGTGATCAGTTCCCAGCTTGCGTCCCAGTAGTTACCCACTGATCTGCCCTTTCCAGCCAAGGCCACCTTGAGGCTTTCTCTGCCGCCATGTAGCGAATCTAATGGCCCTATTCTTCGCTGCCCCTGTCACTCCCAGTTGGCTGAGGACTTTACAGTAAGAACGACCTGTAAAGCCATCACTGCCCCAACCAGCGACCAAAATAAAGGAACCGGGTTGAGAAGCATTTGTGTGCCTGACTTCTTGGAGGCTCTTTCCTTCACTATTCCTTAACAGGTGTCTTATGTAGACGTGCCCTGGGTCTTTCTCCAGCTTTAACAAAGGAGATTGCCTTCCTTGTGACATGTTGGTATTTGCTTGTATTAATGGCTGAAAGTAGGAGGTATAGACTAATCGGGCGGCTCTTTTGGTGTTGTGCCATCTTGCAGAGCCATTTTTGCAGTGGCATTTTGGTGTCAGCGGCTGTCTGCAGACACTGACAGCCGAATGGATATCTGGAGTGACGATGTTAGACACAGTTACCGTTTAAGGTTTCTTATCTGCCAGTCTTGAAGTTCATTTGTTTTACAGGTTAATTATGCATTAGTTATAATAAGCAGAATTGCTAGAAATGCAGTAGCAATGTGGGACGGTTAAAAGTAATTTACGTCACCTGCCTGCACAGTGAAATGGTGCATGCGTGTTTGTGTATTACTTTTGAGCATGCACCAGTGATTATACCAATTTCATAGCTGTCTCCTAAAAACTGGAATATTATTTTTATGAACTGTGGGAGGATAAAAATACCAGCATGTCTGGTTTAAGGGAAAAACATCAACATTATCACTGTGTCATTCAAACAGTAACAGCAGAATCTGTCATGGTGTGGGGTTTGTGCGTAATCTTTAATTGATCTTTCCTGTTTTATTTTGTAGTTTTTCCTGTTTAACTCCCTTGTTTATTGTTTTATGTTTTGGTTTCCGTTCATTAACAAACCTGATTTGACTTACTTCACCTGTTCTTTATCAGTCCTTCAGTGTGTCTATACGTCTTGGTTCTCAGCTTCCTCTGTCAGATCACTCGTCATGGTCTTCCGTCCAGCCTTCTTGTTTGTTCACTTTGGATCATACGCTGGGTTAAAGCCTTTATACTTGTCTTCCATCTCCCTCTTGACTCTCAGTACTGCGTTTGGGTCTCTACATCTCGCAAACCCTGACAGAATCTCTCCATGTCTGAGCCCAGCATGAAGTACAAATTCATCAGGTTTTATAAATCGTTTTTCTGATCCGATATATGTGCAGTCAACTTATTCAAAAACACAAACATTTCATGTTTCACTTTCTAAAAATAAAACATATCATGCAAATTTCATGTTTTGGGGAAATCTATGAGGTTAGACTCCATATGTTTTTGTTCTTGTAGGGCAGGTCTACACTTAGTCACATTTTGGAATACCTCCCAAATAAGTAATTTACTTTCAGCAGTCCTTGGGAATAATATCTTTTCTGTTAATATGCTTGATCCACTTCTGTTGAATGTCCCTGTCTTCTGCTTACCCAGGGAGTCTACAGGTACATCACAGAAAATTAGAAAATTAAGAAAAAGTTTAATATTTTTTGTCACTCATTTCAGAATGTGAAACCCAAATATTATATAGATTCATTACACATAGAGTGAAACATTTCTTGAGATTTTGAAGATTGTGGCTTATAAGTAATAAAGCCTATAGTAGTTTTGGGTATTTGTTAGGTATAGTTTATTCCACACCATAAAAATGTTCACATCCTAAAAAGATTTAATGATTGATTTGTGGTGTATTTTATAAACAGTATATACATATATATATATATATATATATATATATATATATATATATATATATATATATATATATATATATATATATATATATATATATATATATATTTACGTAACACCTTCTGGTTTTAATTTTTTTTTTTTAAATTCAAATCAATTTAACTTAATTTGCAAATCATTTTAGGAGCTGAAACCAACAAAAACTTGTTTATCCAATGTTTGTGGCTTTCAGTTAATACTTAAAACTAACTCAGTATGCATATAAAAGCTAGGCTGTATGGATCCCACGAACATTTACAAGAAATGATTGCTGTCAGCGACAGGACTCGTAGCAAAAACCTGTGTAATAAATGCTCTTTCTCACAGAGACTCTTGAAATCCTCTAGAGGACAGTGTTGAGCTAAGACACTGTGCTGCCACAGCCTCTTTCATTTTACTCTGTTAGGTATATTGGCAGTTTTTTTTAGGATTTCTGTCAGGCTTATTCTGTCTACTCACATTAGTATGTTTGTCAGACAAATAAAAAACGTTTCTGTTACTTTGACATGTTTGAAGGGTCATAGATCCTCAGGACAGAGAAGAGGAGGAGAAACATGAGGAAACAAGTTAAACTGAAAGAAATGCAGCAGAGAGCGGTAAGAACGAAGAACAATGTACACAAAACAAAACACATGGGCATGGTCGCATTTCCATACATAAAAGGGACTACAGAATACATATCAAGAAACATGAGGAAATACCACATAAACTCTCAAGAGTGAGAACACACCACTTTGACACAGTCTCTGGTCCATCCAAAAAATATTGTCTCCACAGACAACAAAAACATGGCCATCTATGAAACATCCTTCTTATCACACAGCAAAAAGAGAAACAGGAAGAACATTTAAAACATGGAAAATTAGCACAGGAAAAAATGCAAAACCGAGACAGGAGCAAGACATGCATGAGCAGCAAAATAAAAAGCGGAAAAGCAGAACCTAAAATAAGACATAAGAGACTACTGTAAGAGGGAAAATCACATCATGAACTGGAGAGAAGCCAAAAAAAAGTAACAAGTACCACTGGATCAGGGAAGTCATGAAATCAGGAAGCAGGTCCAAAGGGCTGTCAAGGGAGATGAGGAGTGGTACATGCCACTTCTTATGCCACACCTGGGATGCTGTCCTACCTGGTTGCCAGATAGGATGGGGCATGGTCTTCCCTTGTTTCCTGGCAAAGCTGGGGAAAACAACTGGTTGAACAGCTGATAATACACGTCACAGTAACGTCATGTGACCCTTCTGAGGAAGACTACAGATGTAGCTGAAACTTGTCAAGGTAAAAAAAACCAAACTTTTTTCTATACATGTCTGACAAAAGATAAAAAATAGAGACTAGGTTTAAAGGATTGTTCTGTAATTGAGGACATGTTTAAATCGTTTTTATTAGTTCTTAATACTAATGTAGAAATTATCTATTTTTTTGTTGAGGTACCGTAAGAACATTACATGATCCAGTCATGCCAGCATAACCACAGATCCAAGGATAATGATGAAAAACCTGCACGAAGTAGCCGGTCAAGTTAAACATGATTTTAAATCACCAGAAATTTTTCAAATAAACTAGGCTGAACATATAATTTTGACAGCTCTGTAACACAATTATTTAAACTGGTAAGTTGCTGTCAGCTTCACTGGAATTTTCGGGCATGAAACTCTCTCCCAGTTTCTGTTTGACGCTGATGTACCCGATAAAAAAAAAATAAAAAAAAAACAAACGCGATACTATGAGTTTGATATGTACTTTTTTTTATTTTTGTCATTTTACTAAATGGAAAAATATTTGTGGGATTTATTATAAAAATTATTACTTTTCAGATTAAGATTTGATCATTTCATAAAGGTGAAGTTTGTAGAGGCTAATATTTATTTATCTCATTCTTTATTTTATACTTTGATGTTATACCTCTGATACTTGACACTCCTGGCATCCAGTGTGAGCAGCAGAGTAAGAACTTCATTGTACCGGGAAATATGTTTCTAAATGTGCAGATGACAATAAAAGCTTTGAATCTTGAATATGCTGAGGCGACACAGGATGCAAAAAGAGAACGACTGTCTTAAATGATTATTTCTAATCATAATTGTTCATGCAGTGCTTCTGAAACTTTTTTTTAGTGATCAGCTGATTTTTTTTTCCAGCCAAGTACCCTCTGACCAGGTTGTATATTTTCAAGAAAAACAATAATCCCAAACATGACATTAGATTCTTTAGAACAGTCACAAGTGGTGTGTGTTGTATTTTCTATTGAGTTTTATTCCCGATTAGTTTACAACTCAATGTTCTTTATAATCTGATATTTTATTTATCTCAAGTTTCTCCGGTAATACTCCATAGTATTGCCATAGTATTCCCATTTGAAAACCTCTGCTCCAAGGAAGCTAAATACTGTTATTGATGTTATACACTTTGAGATTTTTTCTCTCTCTCTTTCTTGAGCAATTTCATGTGAAACTTCATTGTCTTTTTGGTCGCTATGTGGTGGAGGAAAAGAGATTAAACAAGTGAAGAGAAAAGGAAAAGTGGAAGGAGCAGGGAGAAGAAAAGAACTGAACTCTGTTTTTTTTTTTTTTTTAATTTCTATTTTTAATTTACATTAGTTATAATGTTCGACAACACAAAGTATCAGATGTAACGTGATACATCACCATAAATTTAATTAAACAGCACACTTTTTTAAAAAAAATTTTTTTTAACACAAGAGTGTATCTGGACATTGAATTAAAATTTAGATACTCTACAGTCTACTGCAATGTATACTAATGTCCACTTTAACACAGCCCAGGTTGTCCTTAAAGGCTGAAAACACCCACTGAATGTTGCCAACTGTCATGTTGATATTTAATAGCCTGTTAATTTACACTCTGTCCTTTTCCTAAATCACCACAGATTCCTTATTATTTTAAATTTACCCAGATTCCGTCCTCTTAGACTCATAATATTCCTCTAAGAAAACATTAAACCGATATATATATATATATATATATATATATATATATATATATATATATATATATATATATATATATATATATATATGTATACGTAACACCTTCTGGTTTTAATTTTTTTAAAAAATTCAAATCAATTTAACTTAATTTGCAAATCATTTTAGGAGCTGAAACCAACAAAAACTTGTTTATCCAATGTTTGTGGCTTTCAGTTAATACTTAAAACTAACTCAGTATGCATATAAAAGCTAGGCTGTATGGATCCCACGAACACTTACAAGAAATGATTGCTGTCAGCGACAGGACTCGTAGCAAAAACCTGTGTAATAAATGCTCTTTCTCACAGAGACTCTTGAAATCCTCTAGAGGACAGTGTTGAGCAACATCAGGTGAAAACGCGGCACTTTTATGAGACTGCAAATGTATGCTAATTAACCACAACGTTGCCCCGCCCTCTGTGGCCGTGGACCATCTATGAGGTGGGATTAAAGTTTGCACAGGGACGTGAACGTGTTGAGAATACCGTCAACACGTTCACGTCCCTGTGCAAACTTTAATCCCACCTCATGGATGGTCCACGGCCACAGAGGGCGGGGCAACGTTGTGGTTAATTAGCATACATTTGCAGTCTCATAAAAGTGCCGCGTTTTCACCTGATGTTGCGGAGAGCATCAAGCCCACGGAGAAAGAAGGGGAACCAGGAGTCAAGTTAACTCGCAGCAGAAAAAGCAACTTCTCTCACCTAACTGAAAGTGTCTCAGTTTTAGCCATCATTTCCAGTCTGTGCGTAAAGACGCACAGCAAAACAGACCTTTAAAGCTGCTGTGGCTGGACTTCTCACCCCCAGTCCCCCCTTCTTCACTCTTTCTTCGACCCTCCGCGGTTGTTGTGGCTTGAGGCTCTTCCGTCGGCCACTTGGTACCTCTCTCGCGCTCTGTTCTGTTTAGTCGTGTCCGGTCTGACCCTGATCCCCGGGTCACCCATGAGGTTGGAGGCCGCAGCGAGGATGGATCTGTTCAGGAAGCTGTGGAGGGCGAGGAAACTGATCGTTGTGGTGTTCATCCCACTGTCTCTGCTTCCCCTGCCGCTCATCCACCCCACCAGCGTGAGTACAATAACAATTGTTATTATTATTGATAAAAAATATTATTAAAAAGTTTGAATATATGAGTTAAAAAAGTTAAGACCCATATATGTGTGATAATCACTCTACCAGAGGTATAGTTTAAATATTGAATAGAATGAGGAAATAAGTCCTAAATCATGACATTATGACAGGTGATTTATGCAGTGCACACAAGAATGAAACAAAATAAACAAAGTCAGGGGTGAAAACTGATTTGGGATGTGAAAGATATGAATAATCTTATAATTTAGTTTTAATAATTACTTACCGTAAATATAATATCCAGTCAATTTTTGGTTGCTTCTTGTGGCTTCTGAATTTTGATAGAATTCCAGTTTATGAGGGAGAGAAACAGAGATGGAGACTGAAGGATCAGGGAATCAATTAAAAGGGCACAATGTCTTCCATTTTGATGAAGACTTTTTCCTGGGCTGTCCGATCACCAACAGACTCCTGTGTGTGGAGTGTGGAGGAGAGATGTCACCACATGTTGATGAGATACAGATCAGAATGGTGAGAAGAGGGAAAGAGAGCATAAACAAGAAAAAAGCGAGGGTTGTCTTAGTTCTTGTTTGCTTTGTCAAAGATCTCTACAGATAAAATTATACTGAAAACTAGATTTAGCTAATTTGCGAAAATTGGAACAGGTTTTCAAAGGTAAAGTTGGTGTGTTGCATGGCCAAAACACTGCGGGTTAGCTGCTTGTTTGGTTTTAGTTAGCTCAAAAAATGGTTTCATCCAAATGTGAATCTAAATGTAAGAAATGAGCATAAAATGAATAATAATGATGCTGTTTGAATTTTTTAAATTTCTCCTCAGGGATGAATAAAGTATCTTTGATTTGATTTGATTGATTTGAAAAAAGTCAATTGTCTTTTGGTTTCTAAAGCATAGACCTTTGCAGTTATCTGTGCAACAAGTTAACATGAGATTGCTTGAAAATGTATGTAAATGGAAAGATCGATCCTTCCATTCATTGCTTATTTGCTTATATGGAGAAACTTGGAATTCCATTAAAAAGCCCAAGTTGAGCTAAACTGTCGTTGTGAAAGGATTGGTGTTGATTTCATGATTTTACATGATGTGGTGGGTTTCTTCACTTTTTACTCCACAAATCGATTATAAATTAACTTTTTAAATATTTTCAAAAACTGCAGGGTTGCAAAGTTTTATCTCTATTTTTTGTAAAAAAAAAATGAGACTGATGCGGTGGGAACTAAGGCTTAACAGATTAAAATCTTTTTACATTTTTCTGGGACTTAGTTTTACGTCATACATCTTGCTGGTATGGTTGTTTGTTGGTACATAGTTTGGTTCAGAAGCTCGACAATGGCTCTTAGAAATAAAAAGGTTTCAGACTAATTTTAGTTTGCTCTTTTGTCTAGTGGTGCCAGTTTATCATTTTCATTAGCAAAATAAAAATATGGTTTTACATTGTGCCAGCTATATGGGGACATTTGTTTGACAATATATTTTTTAAAAAGTACAATTTCTCACAAAAAGGGGAAAAGAAGAGTCACAAATAAAGCAAGGTTAGTTTATTTATTCATTTTTGGCTTATACATACCTTTAAATTTGTGTTTACAGAGAAAATGATGCTGCATTTTATAAGAGGCACAACTTGGAGCTGAGAAAATTTTGTCATAAAAGCTCACACGCATTAACCCTGCATAATCATGAAATGTGAAGAAATTTAAATGGCACTAAAAATTAAATAATTTAAAAAAAAAAAAGATTTTCTTTTTGAAAGATATTTATATTCATTCATTCATTTTCCTAACCACTTGATCCAATTCAGGGTCGCGGGGAAGCTAGAGCCTATTCCAGCAGTCTTTTGGGCAAAAGGCAGGGTACACCCTGGACAGCTCGTCAGTCCATCACAGGGCCACACAGAGAAAAAAAACCCACTCACGCTCACACTCACTCCTAGGGGCAATTTAGAGTATCCGAATCACCTAACATGCATGTCTTTGGACGGTGGAAGGAAGCCGGAGTACCCGGAGAGAAAGAACCCACGCATACACGGGGAGAACACGCAAACTCCACACAGAAAGGCCACTGACCAAACCTTATATATATATATATATATATATATATATATATATATATATATATATATATATATATATATATATATATATATATATATATATATGTGTATATATATGTATATATATATGTATGTATATATGTATGTATATATATATATATATATATATATATATATATATATATATATATATATATATATATATGTATATGTATATATATATATGTATATATATATGTATATGTATATGTATATGTATATATATATATATATATATATATATATATATATATATATATATATATATATATATATATATATATATATATATATACATGTTAAAGGTATATGTGTTGCATATGATATTCAAAGGAACTGTTATATCCCTTAAGTTGTCCTGTAGCCTTTTAGAGCTGTTTGCTAGGATTGCTGTTATGTCAGCGGCGTAGTGGATGTTTGGCACAAGTCAGGACCGCAGGAGGAGGCCATGAAGGAACAAAGGAACAAAAACTTCACTGCAAATAAAAAGAAAGAAACCATCCAAGCAATTAAGTTACATAATCAACCTACCGCCATGTTAGATTTTGGCCCCACGTGGATTTGTTGTGACAGCAGGGACCTCAGGCTGTGTCGGGAATGTGACAGTGTTTCCAAGTGACAGTGTGTGTGTGAGTGTGTTTGGAGTGGTACTGAGTCCAGCTGCAGAAGAACAGAACATCTGTAGGATGCAGTCAGGGCAGGTCAGAGAGGCAGAAAACATACGTCAGAGATGAAGAAGAGGCGGCAGATGTACACGTTGCTCATAGGATGCTCAATCTTGTGTCATTAGGCATCCCGATACGAATTATAGCTTACTTACAACCTGAAAACATTATCCTTACAAATGTTTCCGGGCAAGCAACGTTACCACTCATATCATGTTGAACTGGTGTGGTTTTAAAGTTGTCTCCTTTGGCTCAAAAGCAAATGCATCCAGTTGTCATGGATGCATTGACTTTAGTTGTCAGAGAGCATTTGTAGTTGGTGATTAAATAGCTATTAATACAGAGGAGTGTTTTAGTTGTTTCTATTTCATTCAGATAGTTTTTGGATGAAGATCAACTAAACACCTAATGATACACGATCCCCTTTGCCTCGTATAAAAGCATCTGTTGCTTGTGTTTTAAAAAGAGTTCTATTCTATTCTATTCTATTCTATTCTATTCTATTCTATTCTATTCTATTCTATACCACAGTCATTTAGCAGACACTTTTATCCAAAGTGACTTTTGAGGGTGAGAACAACACAAGCAGGAAATCAAAAAGTAGAGGACATCATAGATAAGTGCTGGTCAGACTGCTGCAAGTCCAGTTGGACCCAGGTGATGCCAGTTAGTGCTGGATTTTTTTTTTTTCCCCCCCTTTTCCTCCCCACAATAGTTCCTTTGTTAAAATTCTGAAACAATAATTCCCACAATATATGTTGCAAAGAACAGGGCAAAGTTCTCCAGCGCCTCTGACGAATAACAGAGTTAAAGTGTGGAAGCTGAGGGAGCACAGATTGAACAGAGTTTGGCAGGTCGCTCCACAACCAAGGAACAACGAAGGAGAAGAGTCTGGCCAGTATTATTTTTTTTTTTTTATTTCTAAAGAGAATATGTGAACAAGAAAGGTGAATGGAAACATGACAAATTAGAAGAACAGTTCAATGTGGAAAAAAAAAGAAACAAAATGCATTTACTTTAGGTGATATTTGCCTGCTTCAAAGGCAATTCTATCCATTTTGTAAGGATGACAAACCCCTTTTTTTTACAGTCTTAGTTATAAGTTTGATGGAAAATGATGAACATATATTGATGCATATCACAGGTAATTATTTAAGAGAAAAAGACAACACACACACAGACACACACACATACAAAAACCCTCAAAAAAGACACGCACACAAAACAGCAGTGTCTCAAAAGGTCATGTTGCTGATTGTCACTCAAAATAGCCCACCAGAGGTTTACAGATTTGCTCATCCATCCACTAGTCCATCCGTTATATGTCATCCTTTTCATCATACCATGCAAGTGTTGACCCTCATGTTGATTGTATTTTTAAGTTTCCATTTCATCTGCCTATTTTATTTGCTACTTTCTGTCACGTTTCAAACTAGCCAGCGCTGCAAGTATTACTGGAGTTTTTTTTTTAACTCTATTTGCTGCCTGTATTACACACTCTTACACAGTGTTTTTGCCCAAGTACCGGTAAAATGTTTATTGTTCAAAATCTAGATGAATTTCACAGAGTTGGCCTTCAATCCAAATGTATTGAAAATCTGTTAATCTAATGGCTTTCAGGTTTAATATATAAAGCGACACAGCTCCTAATTGTAGGAATTGTTTTTTATTTGTTCAAAGACAGTAGGTAAATGTGGGACTTGTTATCTGTATGTGGTCACATACAGTAGGTTGGTCTGTCAGCACACAGATTGAGAGCTTGTGCGTGTGTATGGGTGTTATCAGGGCTCTCACATGTCTTTTTGTCACTGTGTTTTCCATGTGCATTTCCTAAACTGATCATGGATTACAGACAGCTAATGAGACCGTCAGTAGGCGTTCAAATAGACATTATCATGTGTGTTAAACTGTAGTATGTTGTGGAAAATATTAACCTTAATCTGACATGGGTTTGGGTTTGAAATGAAATATTAAATTATAAGTTGATGAAAAGTTAAAATGGACAACACAAAAGACAATTTTTAACAGTCTCAATGGAAATCTGTCCTTGTCCAGCTTCTGATTTGACCTAACTCCTCACAAACAGTGGAGTTTCCACAAGGATCCCTTCTCAAAGAAATATACAGTCCTATAAGAGCAAAAATGACCAAAATTGCATAATTCACATAAAACCGTGCACCACCAAACTCCAGCTTCATTTTATCAGGCCTATCTGTCAGTTCAAAGCTGAGCTACATGTATTTTGGCTTCTGGTGCAATCCCACTGATTTATTTAATGATGATATCCTCTACAACACAACCATGCTGATGTAGTAAAGTTACTGCTTATGTTTGCATGTCTTGAGTCAAAAGTGTGCTGACCCCAAGGTCTGCATTGCTACAAATCAATTTTCCCTCTTTTAACTTCCCCCTTTTTACATCTATTAGATAAAATATGAAAAATATTGGAATAGCTGAAGATCAATAATGTCTTAAACGTCTTATTACAGTTCAGGTCACAGATTATCTTCCTGACTGAACAGCGACATCTGTTTTTAATGAAGTCCTGTTTGTTGCTTAGCTGACAGCTGACTGTGTTATCTTGTCTTTTGGCTACTTTGCATACAAAGCAAATGACATGAGATCACAACTGATCACTTAAGAGGCTTTTAGGTGAAGCATTGTACTATCAGGTGTAAAAAACGTGCTCATCATTGTCCACTTGTGATCATATCACTCAGCTTGATGCTAGCAGGATGTGTTAACAGGGCCACATTCTTTTCCTCCACCAGCAGTATTGACTTCTCCTTTTACACATCTTAAGTATAAAGTCTGATTATCACACAGCTTGCAGCATTCAAGACACTGATAAGGAAGGTTAGGGTATTTGACTAAAGTTGCAGTCTTTGAGTGGTAGTGACTTATCCTTTGATAAAATAAGAGCAATCATCAATGATTTGTGACTGATGGCTTACCTTGTAAATTTAGTCAAGTCATCTCTTGTGCCATCTCTTTTTCCTTGTTTTCAGTTCTGTCAATGTGATTGACTGGTCAACAGTCTTTGCTTTTATCCTGAATGTGAAGATAACTCAGGCGCTTCAACACAGAGGAAGGCAAGCTGCCAGAATGCAAAACTTTTATAAAGTCAGGCTGATGCTCTGAGGAGTTTCTTTTGTAACACATTGCCAATTTTTTGCACCCAGCAACATGTCTCACTTAAAAATGTTTTGCCGGAATAAATGACAGAAAATAGCTGATTTAATATAAAGACATTTATTTGAAATCCAAGATTGCTTAATTGAATTACATTTTCTCAAATTCCAAAACCAAAAAGAGTTCAAAACAGGCTGTTCAAGTCCAGTCCTCAAGATCTACTACCCTGCAACTCACACCCATGAATCAAATGGCTGAATTTCCTCATCCACATGTCATTGAGCCCTGCAGAGGACTGTAACCAGACATTCATTTGATTCAGGTGTGTTGGAGATGGGACACTCATAGGAGATGCAGGAGAGTACCTCTTGAGGACTGGACTCGGGCATCCCTGCTTTAAACTGAACAAGTAGTCAGACTGTTGGAGAAATTGGTCCAGTTATGATATGGATGGTCGCAGGAGTGAATAACGAGACAAAAAGATGAAAAAGTCTGCGTTCACAAGGGATCTGGTGACTCTTTCACATTTGGTTGAAACTGTTGCTGCTCGGATGAAGTTGTGACAAGCAGAAGCAAAGTTATCCAGATCCAATTTAGGTTGAGTCAACTAGACTGGGTTTAGATTCCTGAAGACCTTTCACTCTGATCCAGAAGACCTTCTTCAGGTTTGATGGAAGTAGTTGGCAATTTCACCAAAGTAGCCTGTGAAAGCACTGATGTTTTACAGCCTACGACCATCATTAAGACTCTTGACTAATCTGAGTTCTTCTTAAAGGGACCATTGTCCATAGTTTCACTTGAGATTAAGCATGAATAGGTGTCGGTCTCCTTGGAACAGCCAAAACAATTCTAATGTAGGTGTGGCAGATGTAACAAACCTATTCTTCTTCCTCTGTGAAGTGAAGGTTTCTCTGCTTGGACATAGATGGCTTCCTTCTCTCTCCACTCAAACCACTTGTCTTCTCTGTCTAAGAAGACACTTCTGAGAACTACAATGTTAAAATCAAGTGGCTTGAGTTGGGATTTAAAGCGGCCATAGTGTCAAAAAGAGAAACCTTTACATTCACACATAGCCTCAAGTCTTCATTATACTTATTCCATTCTTGTTAGGAAAGGTTACAATTTACATTTTTTTAATTTAAAGCTTGCTTCAGCTAAAAGTGTTTGTAAAGTAAGGCAAGTTTATTTGTATGACACAACTCAACAACAGGGTGATAAAATTTTTTTTCAGACACATTAAAACATTAGGTAATAAGAAGCATAATTTAAAATGAAAAACTACAGAGAAAGGAAAAGAAAACAGTAGAAAAAAACTGGAAATAACATGATGAAACTTTAAAAATTCCAGGTCAAAAGAAGTGGTGCAGATTTAGAACAGCAGGTGATCTGAACTAGAACTGGTTTCCTCAAAGTTTCCCAGTTTGTGAGTTTTCAGCAGGTCTGGACATGTTTCATACTGGAACCCCATGGTTAACCACGCTTCCTCACCCCCCAGGTTTATTCATTTGAGATTACCCCCCTGTTATTGGCAAGATGTGATTCTGAATGTTCTTACATAAAAGTACTGCAGGCTCATGCAGCATGTGACGATGACGGCACCACTGAACAAAAAGATTTATACGAAAAATCCTTCTTAAAACGGTGTGAACATGTGCAAGAGATCACACATTTTGTTGTTGTTTGTTAGTTTGGTTTTATTTTGTTTTTTATTAAGACTTAAACTGGCCTGAAATTAACTCTTGTAAATTAAGGGGTATAATGCTCCTGCAACGTGAGCATCTTGCTCTGAGAAGTAAAATGAAAGTCCTGGTAATTTTCATGAGGTCTTAAATGTCACGAGATTCTTCTTTAGTTTTTCGGGCTGGAGCACCTGTCACTAAGCCCAATGGTTTTGTAACCAACTGGTATGTTGATATTACATAACCATTCCCAGATTAGTACACTCGTTTTGTGTGATATTCTGCTGATTTTTACATGGTTTTTGTCATGAGAAATGCCAAAAGGCATCAACTGTTGTGGGATTTTCTTATAAGTGTGGGGAAAGAGGGTTGGGTGGGTGATTTTTTTTATGAGTGGTATTATTCTACCTATACTACAAAAAGGATAGGATACTTGGTTATATGGTTGTAGAGGATATTTATCTTCACATTTTGTATGTCAGAATGTACCTCATACCCACCATAACATTTACAGGTAAGAGGAGGCCAACAAACCACCATATCAGTAATAATAATAAGAATAATAATGGTAATGCATTTTATTTATAACACACTTTACATTTTAATACAAATCTCAAAGTGCTGCAATGAGCAGAGTTCAAAACAGCAATAAATATAAAAAGAATAAAATAAGAAACAGCAACAACATAAAAAAACATTAAATGAATGAAATTAGCCACTCTGACTTAAATGTTTACGATCACAATAAGAAAACACATGCATTTTCCTCTGTGCACACATGCATGTGTGTGTTGAAGTCATTGCAAATGTCATGGCTGATTTCTGTGCTCTGTTTACTGGAACTTTAAGTTTTTTCTGCTTTGATTTACAGGAAGCATGTTGTGCGTACGTGTTGATGGTGACGGCTGTCTACTGGGTGTCCGAGGCTGTTCCTCTGGGTGCTGCTGCTCTGGTCCCAGCCTTTCTGTACCCCCTCTTTGGAGTACTAAAATCAAGTGAGGTGAGTCTGTCTATCTGTATTTTCAGCTGACGGTTTGATGTTTCACTAGTTCTTACTGCGTTGAAGAGTTTGATAGATAGAGCCAACAATCATTTTTTTAAAGTAAAGAGCACAAAGCTAAAGAACCAAATTATAACATTAATACACAATACCATGCAAGTGTTGATTTTCATTTTGATTGCACTTTTTAAGTTTCCATTTTATCTGCCTATTTTATTTGCTACTTTTTGTCATGTTTTAAACTAGACAGTGCTGCAAGCAGAACTATTGAATTAATTAAAAAAATCAACTTTGGCTACAGGAGCCAAAATCTATTTTACTTTATTTTATTTTGGGAATTTATGTGCACTGTTTTTGTAAGTGATTCTGTTTGTACAGACTGTAATGAAATATCTCAGGATTATGAGCCGTCCTTCCAGACAGCTTTGGACTTTGTCTGTGAGCTACTTCGAGGACAGTTTGCTTGTTTTTCAGAGTTGTTAATCACATTATTAGGATAAAATTTCACAAAATTTTACAAGACAACTTTTTTTTAATGACAGAAATTGCACAATTGATGATAACAAAAAAAACTTGGTCTTACAACAAAATGGTCTGCAGTTTTTTTGTTTTTTTTTCCAAAGCTGTCCTGTCCAACATCATGACAGCAGAATGATTGTCTGGCTGCCTTGTTGTGCTGAACTAATTTACTCTTCCAAGAGGAGCCCCTAGTCTGGAGTTCTTAACATTATAGTTTCACAATACAGACTCCATTATGCACCATATTATCATTAATCTGCTCCCAACACAGACACAGGAGTTAAAAGTTTGTGCTTAGATTTCATTGAATGAAAAGTAAGGTCACAATTCCTGTCATTTCACAAGAATACTGTCCAGTTTTACTCACGGGTTAGTGATATTTCGCTGTCTTACAGTTTAATGCTGTGGACTGTGCAGTCAGTTTGCTTTTGGCATGTTGAGTACAGTAATCTATCACATGTGTTCAACTGAGTTCAAAATATATTAGCTAAAGGCTAATAATGGCAGTTCTTTTCTGCTACTTTGTGTATTTTTAATGTTTTAATTTACAAACCGTGACAATCATGTTATCTCTCTACCTGAACACCTCTGGGATATAGCTCTCCTATTCATGTGTGCCCTGATGGTACAGTATATGAAATCTTCACAGCCTACCCATGTCAGATTTTTACCTGCCCAGTCAAAGAAAATGTGGCTGAACTGGGCTGAAAACCAGCCAAAACTTTACCTGAACATGGCTCAAAATGAGCTTGTTTTAACTAAAATAAGGAGTGATGCTTTTGCTTTTTGCCCTAGTTTGAATAATTGTTTGACTATTCTGTGAAAAATCCTATGAAAGTGTAAGAAGGGAAAGAAAGAAGTTTTATTTGTTCAGGTTCAGGCTTTGAAGTTGGTGTTTATGAGCAAAGCAGACCAACAATAAGACTGTCCTGAATATTGAAATCTATAGTTTCCCGGTCATGTTATTATCTGCCGATCAGCTTGCTGTATGTGCAGATGTACAGTCAGACCAGATCAGAAAGAATCTGGGTGAAAGGGGCTTTCTGTGCTCTGAACTGCATTGAGTATGTTCCAAGAATTCAGATCTGTCTGCATGTTTCTCATATCTGTGTGATTTTTTCACGTTTTTTTACGATGCGGTGTTACTATTTTGTGCCAGTGCAAACCAAAGGCAACTTCACTGATTTGCACTTAGTTGTAGAGGTTTCATATGAAATGTACAGAAAAACTTGTGTAAAGATTCTTGTTATTAGTCAGCAATGGTCCTTGGTTTTATTTTATATTTGACTACATGCATGCAGTGCAGCCATATCATGACAACCGATGGTGTCATTCTCACTTTAGTAGACTCACTTTCCTTTTCTTAATATTTTCATTAGTATTACATAAACAGTTAACGCTATGTGTCATGTGACCAAGCATTGTTTGATGGGAGAGGAAGCTGCTTGTTAACGCCGCTGTAAGCTGCTTTTGGTGGTGTTCCATTAATATCACAGCAGAAATCTTTATGCAACCAAATTCTGGGCTACTATGGTGCACTCAGGTTTTAATGCTGCAAAGGTACTGTTGAAAGTAAAGCTTTATTAGTTGTGGAAGTTTAAATACAGTGGCCTGTTTTTATCAAACTTGTTTTGAGGGTTTCCTTGTAGCTTGAAAGTCAGTTTTGGGGTTGGGAATGATACCAAAGTTGTCGGTCAGAAAATGAGTGGGATTTCCCCACACATCATAACATGTTTAACAAAGAATCAGAGTTTTTTATGCTGTACAAAGACTGGACATTGCTGTGCGTTCATTCGATTTGATAAGACACAAAGTGATAGGTATGCAAAAAGACTGTTTATTAGTGCAGCTATTACAGCTTTTAAGCCCAGGACTGCCTTTCTGGATTTTGATGTCAGAACTGAGGTTCCTTCAGATCTCAGGAAAGCATTGCAGTTGATCTTTCTTCCTGGGAGCTGAGAGATTTTAGCTTCAAAATTCAAGCTGTTGATTTCATAATGAACTTAAAATTCAGCTGAATCATTGAAGGTTAGTCTGAATTATATATGAATGTAGTGACAATCCTTCTGATGAAGCTCGCAGGAACTTCAGATGGGATAAATAAAAAAAAAAAAAGAGTTCTCATTATGAAGCAGCTCTTGGTTCTTGGACACATTCCTACTTCTCTTGCATTGCACGTCTTTAGAGTGTAATTTTATCTTCATAATGCAGGAAGTTGCTTTCCATCTTATGTTGTTTCTTGTCTCTTTTTCTAACTTTACTGTTGGAATTTTGCTGTTTTTCTATTTGAGAGATATAGTGCAATATAAATAACTACTAGAATACACTTCAAGACCTTCAAATTTAGCAACAATACTGTTAATCTTGAAGAAATTAATGTTTGCATACACTGTCACTAGTGGGTTATCAGGGTGCCTGTGCATTTTTGTCCCAGCTTGTGATACCCCTTGCAGTGTATTGAAATAACATCCATGGTTTGACTGTAAAGCAGCCCAGCCGGAGGAAATGCAGCCGTTTTTATTAGGTGAGAGGTGAGGAGATGTGGGCTTATACAATGCTGCTGGTAATGAACCCTGTGGGTGGGAAGTGGAGCCGATTAAGATGAAGAAACAGCAAACTGTAAGTGCTGGTTTGAATGGGGGAGGGTGAACTGAATGAAGAAGGGGAAAGCAAAAGCCCCCCCATGACTTCTTGCTTTCTGCTTAGATCTAATTTGGGTCCTTATTCTGAAAAGAAAGCACCGACTAAATCGAGCCTTTTAAGATATTTAGTCATCATAGAACTCTGATAGTGGAGTAAAGATGCGAATCTTTGTGTTCTTGTGTGTTCAGGTGGCAGCAGAGTACTGTAAAGACACAACACTGCTGCTGATGGGAGTCATCTGCCTGGCAGCTTCCATAGAGAAGTGGAACCTGCACAAACGCATCGCTCTGCGCATGGTGATGATCGCAGGGGCAAAACCTGGCATGTGAGCATCTCTCACACACACTTAATCCTGAGGAAACACAAGTATATTTCTAGTATCAGTAGCCATGCTTGTCTTCCAGGTTGGTTCTGGGCTTCATGTGCTGTACAGTGTTTCTGTCCATGTGGCTCAGCAACACGTCCACCACTGCCATGGTGATGCCCATCGCTGAGGCTGTCCTCCAGCAGCTCATCTGCACCGGTCTGGCTGACAGCCACGACGACTCGGAAACAGTGGACGCCTCTGAGGATGACAGCGGTACATCCTTCATTATCACCATATTATCAACCTACCAAACATTTACTGTTGAAACTTGATCATTAAACAGATGTCTTTAGCAATGCTTGACCCAAAAGTCACATTTTAGACTGTATAAAGAAGGTGCAAACATAAAAACCTTTAACATTTGTTGACCGTTTTTTGCTGCAGCCGTTTCAAACAAACAGGAGAAGCTGGACAAGAAAGAGCTGGAGATGTTCTACCGAAATGAAGGGTACGGATGTAAACTCATGTTTGTTTGTGTATCCTTCCATATAGCTAATTTACATCCGATCAGTTTTCTTTCTACACTTCTTTATTATCATTTTCCACCACAGTTTGAGTTATATAATTTTGTATAAAATTCAATTGCGCTGCTATGGTTCTTTTTAATGTAAAATGTAGCATTTATTAATACAGAGAAATTTTAGATTTATCTTTTTTTGTTTTGATCTGCTTGAAAAAGAAATTGTTTAACCCGTCTAACTTTTTTGTGACCTCTTAAGTCAGTCTGTTGAAGCCATTAATCCACCAAAGCACAATCTAAGCACAGCTTTTATCATTACATACAAACATTACAGACTCCACTTTCATTGATTTTGAGAAGCTTATTAAAAGTTTAGAAGGAGAAATATGTTGAACTTATTTCACAAATTTTCATGAGGACCTAAAATTTCTATGAAATGCTTTTGTCAACACTTCCTTCATACATTTACATCTTCTTATAGCAGCTGGTTTCATATTGTCAAGTTGCAATAAGACTCTGCTCTGCCTCTGTTTTGTGTGGGGTCAGCTTCAAGCTACTTTGCAAATGTAAATTTAGAAACCCAACAACCCTAAAGCACGTTATGAAATATGCAGCTCCATTTTGTAATTGAATTATATCTAATCCAGTGTCCTTTTAACCCTTTATTACCTCTTAACACATCAAAGTTACTAGATCAGCATGTATTTAATCATTTCTAAAGTTTTAGTCAAACTTTGTCTGAATTTCTCACTTCCAGACTTTGAAACCTTGTGATTTTTTTTCTTGTCCTTCTTGTTGATGTGCAAACAGCCTCCATACTGTTGGAAATACTGCTGCTATGATAAGCTTAATCAGACGTTCATATATCGTATATATACTGATTTGCTTCAGTGTATTTGCAGAATTGTGTGTAGCAGTGCTAGCAAGGACCCAGAGGCAGGCAAGGTGAAAATAAACTTTTATTAACAGAACATGGTGTACTGCCATGGCAAAAAGTCCAGAAACATCATTTCAAAGTCAAAGACAGCATAAAAAACGTAACAAGGACATAAAAAGTAAAACTAACACAAAGATGAAGACCAGAGTCTGACAAAGGATGAATAAAACGTTGGTTTATAAATATACTGGAAGGTATAAAGTAACACAAGGCAGATGTGAAGAATAGTAAACTAAATCAGGAGTGTGATGGAGCTGAAAGCCATAAAGCAGAAGATCAGAAAACCAAAACCAAATTGCCCAAAACTATGACAATTTTATGCTTAGAGAGGAAACACAGTTAAATTATTTATTAAATAATTATTATAAGTCTTTGAATTTACATTCATTGTGCATTTTGTTATCTTCATTTTTTCCCACAGGGACGATTCGACTAAACAGGAGCTTCACACACTAAGTGACGTAAGAGATTAAGATTATTTCAGTGTGGAATAGATAGAAGTAAAACATAAATACATTAAAAGTGCAGCAACATTACAAAAAAGTGAAAAAAATAAACCTATGCTACTTTCCTGTCTTTCAACTGTTCTCAGGGACAGACTGGTGAGGTAAATGGTTTTGGTTTGCAGCCAGTCCTAAACAAGACTTTCGTAAGACAAACCAATGGACACCTGCCGCAGGTCAGTAACACGTTACAGTGAAGCTTAAAGAAGCAGATGAGATACAACCCCCTCCCCATCGCTTGGTTTGTGTGACACTATTTATTCAGTTATAGCATTTTCTCATTCTCTCTTAGGTCGCAATTGAGATTCCAAATGTCAAACGAGTGAAGGCGAGAAGAGACTCCCAGTATCCCACGAAAAGAGATCACATGATCTGTAAATGCCTCTCGCTCAGCATTACATATGCTGCAACCATCGGAGGGCTAATCACCATCACTGGCACATCAACCAACCTCATCTTTGCTGAGCAGTTTAACACGTAGGTACACGTGTACCCAACACATACTGCCTCAAGTGGCTCAAATGCAATCAGAAATTTTAACACTGAACCGAAATGTTTAACAAGAAGAGAGTGTGTTTTATCTGTCCGAAAAGCATGCAGTTATAGAAGAAAATGATCAAACCACCCTTGTTTTCCAGGCAAATGTACCTTAAGTTGTTCCCTGGATTAAAAAGTTAGTAGAAATAAGATAAAAATGGGTGTTCTAATATTTTTTTCTGACTATATACATTCAGTTTTTAATAAAGGCTCATTTTAGCAACAGTTTTGCAAATAAATTAGAGGAAACCCTTCAGAATTTTTAGACTAAATGCCACAAACTAGAGAATAGAAAAGTAGGCTTTTCAGACATGTAAACAACACTGCCTCACTGATTCTAAAAGGTTGGAGTGTCTACAAAGTCTAAAATGACTGTAAGTCAGCTGAGTAAGGGGGCCAGACTTCCACTAAGCCGTCTCTGTTAGTCAGTTTTATTATTAAATGAAAAATTCTTTATTAATCCCAGAGGGAAGTTTTGGTTTGGTTTGTAAAATTTATTTAAAAAAAAAAAAAAAAGTAACTTAAAAAAACCCCAACAAAACCAGACATACTTGAAAAGTGAAAAAAACTTACTAAACCCCACCCCTTTGCCATCAGTGTTTACTGCGTATTCATATACACATACATACATGGATTAAAATATTATTTCCACATTTTTAACTATTCTTTACATCTGAACTTCAATCCATATAGCTGCAGTTGTACTTCAGTCAAGATCCCGTTAAATACTGCAGACTTCTTCTTGTGTTGGAAAATTTTAGAAACGAGTTGCAATGTGAGAAGTTTAATGTCCATCTTTTCCATAAGAGGCCAAACAAGCTATTCTATATGATAACCTGCACTCTTCATAAAGTGATGCTGTGTCTCTTATTGATTCAGTCTCGTCCATCTTGTCCATCAAGAGTCGCCCTTTCATTGGCCATAAAACCAAATTATTTATGGTACTTTTTTGGTTTGCATAGTCATAACAAGGTCTTTTTGGATGATCATGAAATCACAGTTCTGGAATATGAAAGCATTTCAGGATGATGGCCCTCCACTGGTTATGAGTTACTGCTTTCTGTGGTCTGAATCTTTTTATCCTCCCTGTAATTTTGGGACATTTACTGTTGGTCTTCCAGATAGTTTAGCTATTTGCGGTATTAATTACTTTAAATCTTCCATAATTTTACATATTCATAATACCTTAAAAATCCTTTTCATCAGAAAACTTTAAATTCTGCTTAGGATGACAGCAAACATTTGTACAGTGATGTCTTGGCAGCCATGCTTGTTAAACTGAAATATTTTGTTAAATCGGCATCCAGGGGCCATGCAAGGTCCGAGATAAAACTAATCAGGCTCTACGGGGCTAATAGAGCCGATTTCCTGCAGCCGTAGCTCTAAGCCCCACTAAATGGTTCCCTTCATGTCAAAGCCGGGGGGGATAAAGGTCAGCTTTTGTTTCTGGGAGTGTATGTGTGTTTGTGTGTGTGGCTGTAATCCTAATATCATATCACAAAGAAAAACAATTAGTTCAGACAGAACAAAGGGAAAATCACCCAAAATATGTGTTAAATTTTGAGTTAAAAAAGTGTAAAACTATATAACACATACATTAACAAAACTCTGACTGGTTTTTACCATGTCTGAATTCAGAAAGTAAAAATCCTAAAAAAAAAAAAAAAAAAAATTAGATTATTATAAATACAAATAGTCTCTATTTGAAAATAAATTATGGGTGTAACCACAGAAAGGCTGGTATATGGGAGGCCCAAGCACCACTACTGGTACACAAACTACAGTTTGAGAACCGTTAGGCAAATGTATTATGTGAGACTGTATTTTATTTTATTTTTCTGTGTGTGTGTTTTCATTATATATGGATACTTTTTTTTTTGTTTGTTTGTTTTTTTTTTGTTATCGGTTTTTTATCTGTACAATTCTGTTTGTTTGTTTTTTTGTTAAAAAAAATAACACACATCACCTACATGCCATAGTCATGTTAAACTAAAAAACACATGGGTGTACACTAACAAAATCTTAACGTTTTGTCATGAAGAGAAATAAAAAGATTTTCTGAACCAGATAAACTTTTGGAGGCAGTCTCCAGTGGACATTTGAGGAACTGCTTGTTTTGGCACCACAACAATGCTTCATTCAGCATCTGCCACAGCTTTCTCTGTTAAAGACAAGTTTATGAAAATGCTTTGCTTTTTACTAATAACGGTCAGGTTGTGTAGGAATTTAAAAAGAATTTGCTTTATGATGGCGATCTACAGTAAAATTGCAGAAATGCATTGCAATCATGCTTATGATCTGGTCAAACACAGTAATTACTGAGACTGGATTTTGGGGGTTCAGTGACTCGTTAGATTAGAGCTTCTCTGTAGTTGTGCACCAGGTCATACTGTGCTCATGTCTGTTGTTTTTACTGTATTGGTTTAGAGAACTGACACCCCCACTGACTCCACCCCTTATCGGTGTGGAGGGTAAGCTTTGCTACTGCATAGATAAGACGACTGTCAGTCAAAGCAAACACGCGAGGCCCTTTCAGGGTTAAAAGGAAAAGCTGATGGGGGTTAGATAGTTATTTTTAACCCTGATAAGATCCCACTTGTATCATTGCGAGAGCTGTCGATGACAAGGTTCTTCCTTGAAAGAGTGTACATGGTGTATTTAAACTTCAGTATGCTCCATGTTAAAATCAAATCCATGTGACTTATCTTGCTATTAAATGAAAACTAACATCAGAAACACGTGGCTTCTTAAAACATCTGTTTTCATCATCATACAAAGTCCTTTCTGGGTCACACTGTTGAGCAATCTATGACAGCCTGACTGTTCTTTGCCTCTTTTCAGTCGATATCCAGATGCAAAGGTGATAAACTTTGGCACGTGGTTCATCTTCAGCTTCCCCATC